>NC_052572.1:74182432-74284948 GCF_016699485.2 Gallus gallus
CGCTAAGTGAAACGGGGTCCTCCTTTCCAAGAGGCTTGTTTTTGCGTGGTGCAGGCTGGCAACGCAGTCAGCTAGCCAGCATACAGCCTGGCTTCTTTCCTCATCTTGGATTTCTTTGGTTGTTGCCTCCGGCAAGGGACTTTGGTTAGCTTCGGCTGTCGTGCTGTGGCTGCTGGGCTTCCTTATGCTCGAGGCTGTGCTGGTGTGTCACCTTGAGCTTTGGCCAGGGGAACATGCTCGGAGTAACATGCTGCTTGAGAGGGGGGTCTCCACTCCTCCACAGCAGGCTCTGCGTGCTCCGGCTTCTGACCAACTAGGCGACTCCTGTTTGCTCTTCTCCCCCTTCTAGACAACGTGACGTGGGCGTTGCCGAGGAGAGGTCACCCTATGGTCCCTTGCTGGGTAGGGTGAGAACTCATCCGAAACCCACTTGCTTCCCTTTGCCCAGTGCTGGGGGCTCTGCTGTGGGTTGCCCCTGGCCAACAACGCTGAGCGCCACGCAGCCGCTTCCTCCCTCCCTCCCTCCCTCCCTCTCTGCTGCGGGATGGGGGAGAGAAGTAGAGGGCTCCCCGCTTTTTCAGCACCGCTGCAGCAGCTCATTTCTCTTGTGGGTCTGCACAGGTCGGGGAGGCAGAGATTGACCGACTTTGAATTCTGCTTGGAGGGCCTATAAGCATTTGGAAGAACCACACGTCCTGGCATTGTGTGCATTCCAGGCTCTGGAAAGAGCCACTTACTTGCGAGCTGGCCATTTTAGGCCGGGCTGCTGGCACAGGTAAGCACATGTGGAGCTGTCGCTTTGGCACCCTCTGCCACCCATCCCCTGGCGTTTGCAGAACGCAGTTCGGGTGCTGCTGTGCCCAGCCTTTGCACTGCAGCCTCCCAAAAAAGCCTGCTGCGGGACCCAGCCAAGCAGATACCCCCCTCCTCAGAGAGTTCCAGCTGGCTCTGTGAGCCAATGTTTCTCATCCTTGTCCCTGGGCCCGAGCACAAAGAGTACGGAAAGAGCTCCAGCTGAGGGAGGCTGAGCGGGAAGCAAGGATGCCCATCTCAGAAGCGCTGCTTGCCCTCTGGCTGTTTTCCCCAGAAGGAGCACTGGGGCAGAAAAGCTTGCTGCGGGCCGGGCGGCAGACGCAGACCCGCCACCTGCTGAGGCCTTCCTTCTTAAACCCAATGAGTGCCTCTGCAGGGGGTGGCATAGTGCGAGCCGGGCTGGGGCTGCAGAGGCGCAGGGGCCGCGGCCAGCCCTCCCAGTGACCCCGCTTGCAGCCGCCCACGGGGGCTCTTTCTTATACGACGAGTGGAAAGCTCGGTCCTCTCCACGACGCACTTGGAGAGTCCCGCTTTCCTCTGCAGAAAGGACCAGGCGGCTCACCTATAAAACACTGCTGTCCAGGCAGGCTGGAGCTACCGGGAGGCAATTCTGGATCTCAGCGCCTTCCTGCTTTTGCACCGCAGGGGTCAACGCTGTGGAACTGGCAGAGGAGAACTTGAAGCAGCCCTTCTCTGCCATCCGTCTGCTGTGGCCAGGGCACTGGTCTCCAGGCCGGTGAGACTTGCAGTGACAGGCAGCGCGCCCTGCAGACCGTGCTCCAAGGCACAATAGAAGAGAGCAGCTATTGCTTGCTCAACGATGTTTTCTTAGTGGAGGTGAGAGCGAGAGGCTGTCCTGCTTGGATGCTCTGCTGGGAGCAGCTCAGCTCAGGGCTGGGACTCGCGGGGGCTCGTACCCCACCTGTCTGATTCCTGTGCCCAGGAGTCTCCCTGTGCGTGGGGTGCTCCTGTGCCACTGCATGTGCCCTGGGTCTCTTTCAGCAACCTGAAGTGGCATTGAAGGGGGGCTGGTGCTGGCCGCACGCAAGAGCAGAGGCATTCTGCTCTGCAGTCTTGCTTTGCGGGATAGGTGTGCCTAGACCCTCAGCTATGTTCCTCTCTGTCTTTCCTGGACAGTTTCCCATCACAGACGAGGTGTGCAGGATGCGTCACACTGAATGGAACAGTGCGTTCCACCTGACTTGTACGCAAGTGCTACAGAAGGTGAGCACGTCTCCCTCCTCCCGCCTCACAGGAGCCAAACAACCGTGCTGGCTGCGGGCTCCGCGCTGGAGCTGCCTGAGGGGGTGGCAGGATGAGGCGCCCGGGTCATGGCCCTTCAAGAACTTTGCCCAGCTTCTCTCCTTCTGCCGTGGGGAACTGATGTTAGAGGAGGCCTTACAGTCTCTCAGAAGCAAAGTTGCTAAACTCCTGGAGAGGGAGGTGGCCCGAGGAGAGGCCTTCTGGCTATCCCCTTGTCTTGAGGAGAGAAAGTCCTCCCCAGAAGACACTCAAGAATCCACCAGATTCCACTCAGAACCACCTGTTTTGTTTTTTTTTTTTCAGGTGCTTGGAGGGGAATTTGGCATATTTTTCGTCGACAACGCCCACTTCGTGGACTCTGAGTCCTGGTCTATCATGTGGCCCCTGCTCCAAAGCGTCACGGTCCTTATGGTCATGAGCTTAGCTCCGGGCCGTGACAGAGCAGAGGACATTTTCAAAGCTGCCACGGACAGCACAACATCGGAGAGAATCACCTGTCTTCGTCTGGAAGGGCTGAAAGCTTCAGACGTGGTGCGGAAAGCCTGCCAGGAGCTTGGAGTGCGCAGCATCCCCAGGGAGCTGGCAAGGTAAAGCCAAGTCGGGCAGCTCTTCTGAAGGGGTTGCATTTATGCTGACCACGGCTGGGAATCGCCCTGCAAAAAAGGCAGCCACGGGGCTGATGGGTCTCTCCTTAAGCCTGGCCATAGCAGGTGTGAGCTGAGAATGGGCAACTGCCACGAGGCAGTAGAGTGTGGATGGTGTCAGCCCTTTGCTGTTGCTGTGGCTTGCTCTTCTGTGCTTTAGGCACTGTCCAGCAGCCTTTCCTGATGGATTCCCAGGAACGCTGTGGGTCTGGGGGGCCCCAGGCACTCACGCCCCATCCAGAAGCCAGGCGTAGCCAGGTTGAAGAGGCTGGTTAGCCTACGAGACCCGAGTGACTCAGCCTACGAGACCCGAGGTGACTCACCACCCACCAGAACTGTGCTGCACCTTACTTCCCTGGTGTCGGTTGTGCTCCTGCCCAGGTTCCTGATCCAGAGAAGCTCTGGCATCCCATATTACTGTGAGGAACTGCTGCGCTCCCTGCGTTGCAACAACATGCTCTTGTTGCACACCGGGAGGCCGAAGGAAGGAGAGGACAGCTGGCAGAGCCTGATGGGTAAGCACCCTTGTTGCCAATCAGCTGTTGGCTGTGGTGCATCCTCTCCCGCACAGCCGCACCTTGCTGCTCCCTTGGCAAAAACACCAGCTCAGCTCCTTGTTCATGCTCCCCGTGCTCTCCCTGTCTTCTGCAGCCAAGGCATCACCCGCTGTCACAGCTGCCTCAAGCCCGGGTAGCGGGTGTGACGGAGAAAGGATGTGTGCCATCAGACCAGACGTGAACCTGGAGACCTCCATGCTGCCGTTTGCCTTGAAAGGTGAGGAGCTGAGCAGCGCTCGTCCAGTTTGTGGCTGTGCCCCAGCTTCGTTTCCTGGGGTGCAGGTGAGAGAGAGGCTGAGCACCTGTGTGCTGCAGAGTCACCCCCTCAGCCTCAGGGCTCAGCCAGGAAGGTGACTCCAGTCCAAGCAGGCTGTGGTTTTCCCCTGTTGGCAGTGGACCAGCTCTGAGCTGACCGGTGAGCTGCACACCATGGGTGGGGGAGCTCTGAGTCTAGCTCTGGGCTGGTGAGAATGCTTTGTGTTCTCTGTGTGCACTGCTGGCTATGAACCCAGTACAGACCTAGTAGGTCCCCCTAGTAGGTGGGACGTGCATACCTGCTGGACCGTGCCCTCCCCATCACCGGTTGGGAGCGTCTGTCTGTCTGAGTGCCTCTGCTTTCCCTGGCTCCTGTGGCCTGTGACTGTGGGAGAAGCGGAGCCATCTTGAAGATATCAACCCTGGGCTCTGGTTGCCCAGCAGGTGCCGTCCTGAGGAAGGGAGGCCAAAGTCCTCCCCGTTTGCTCAGGTGAAACTATCTGGCTTCTCCAACCTCAGGCTCAGGGACAGGCAAGACAGAGATGCGTTGCTTCTTCTTGGCAGAGATTGCGCTGGCTGAGCTGGACCGGATGGATCTACAGAAGCAGATGGTTCTGAAGTTTGCAGCCATCATAGGGCCGGTGTTTACAACCCAGCAGCTGGTTCACATCCTTCCCATCTCTGTAAATCAGTGGATTAATCCACTGCTGGACATGCTGGTGAAGGACAACATCCTGAAGCGGCTGGAGAACACAGAGGAGCCGGAAGACGTGCAAGGTGCTCCAGAGGGGCCGGCCACCTCCGGGCAGGCAGGAAGCGGTAAGTGGTGGCTGCAGCGTGAGCCCAGGAGCGCTGGGGCTCCACAGGGCCCTGCTCACACACCTTTGTGCAGAGAGAGATTCTCAGTGGCTGTTGGAAGTGCCTCTGCCACTGTGCTAGCAGGCGCTGGTCGGAGCCCGGGCTGGGCTCAGACGGCAGCAGCACTCACCCAAGTGTGGCCTTTGCCCCAGTTGGGGCAGCTTTGAGGTCTGGCCCCCGCTTTGGCTGAGGCCAGGACTCATTGCCTTGCAGGGGGTGGAGAGGCCCTCCGTGAACACGGGGTCCAGAAAAACAACAGTCTGACGTCCTGGCCTTCTGCGCCCCACTGCTGTGGGAGGCGACGTACGAGCTGTGGCCCACGAGGGAGAGGGTGAACATTCACCGCCAGTGTGCCGCCTTCCTGGAGAAGCATGCGCACAAATGCCAGAGGTGCCACGGAGGGGACTTTGTGGCCTTCCACCGCTTCGGCGTCTCCAGCCCCCAGAAGCAGGGGAGCTGCCAGGGCTCTGCTGATGAGGATGACTGGTGCAGCTGGGAGGCCTTGGTAGTTGCTGGAGAACACCTGAGGAGGGCCAGGACCCACCCTGCAGAGGGCGAGATTCTGGCAGAGGGCGAGCAGACAACTCTGCGGGCCGAGGACGGTGGCGAGTGCTCCTGCCAGTGCGAAGCCATCGCCGAAGCAGTGCTTGTGCCCCTGGCTCGCCACTACAGGGCAATGGGCAGCACTTCCCAAGCCCTCTATTATGTGCTGGAGTGTGCGGCTGCCTACCTGCACGTCTCCAACAGCTACATGGTGAGTTACCCTGCTAGCCAGCACGAGCTGCATTAGCAGGGAGGAGGCCTGAGGGCTGACGGGGCTGGCCGCAGGCTCTGCACCAATGCTCACCTGCTGTCTGTGTGCTTGTTCCAAGGCCCTCATGAAGCTGAGCGAAGCAGAGGCTCTGAGGAGCTCCGTCAAAAAGGAAAGAAATGCCATCGACCGCTTTGAGGAGGCCATCTTCTTCAGCCTCAAAGGAGAGGTAAAGAGGCAGGCAAAAGCGGAGGGTGTCCGAAGAGATGCAGCCATACGCTTCCCCTGCTGGCAGGGAATGTTCCTGCCACAGCCAGCCCCTGGTCCATTTCTGCAGTCTCTGCAGGTCTTGGGCAAGTCCTCCACATCTGCATGCCTTCCTCTTCCTGTACAGGTCTGCAGTAACGTGGGATGTGTGAAGCTGGCCAAGGAAATGAGCAGGCAGGCGCTGAGACTGCTGGAAAAGCGGTTCCCCCGGACTCGTGCCGGGGCCTTTGTCAAGTCTCTGTGGGAAGGGTTGAAGCGTGCTCCTCAGGCCACAGGCAGAGCGTCCTTCCTTCCCCAGGAGGCTCGGTAAGCAACAGAAGGGACCACGCGGGAGAGGAAGAGCCCTTTTGTACCTGCTCCCACGCATCCAGGCCCAGGCCTGCCCGGGTTTCAGCCCATTTCCCAAGCCTTAGCAGGACTGAGGCATTCAGGCGTGATGTGTGGGTAGAGCCAGGGATGGCGCTGCCTCACGCTGCCTCCCCTGCACAGCACAGGAGAAGAATGCACACCTTTGGGTAAAAAGCAGCTTGTGCTGAGGGATGCTGTCACGGAGTCATCTAGATAAATCCCTTCTTCCAGCAATGTATCTGGCTAGCCCCACCGCCCTGCTTTCCCTTGCCCTGTCTGACTCAGTGCTCCACAGCTGTGCCTCTGGGCCCAACGGTTTCTCTTGCGTGGCAGGAGGAAGAAGCAAGCCTGGCTGGTTCAGCGGAGCAGATGCCTCTCCTTGCTCGAGGACCTCTACAGCCAGGAGGGCACATCTGGCGGACAGAGGTTCTCCCGCCTGGCAGCGCTCATGAAGGCCAACACGGACAGCAAGATGCACTCCTATCAGGCAGCAGACTCACACATTGGACAAGCCTTGAATTAAGGAAAATAGGTCAGGTTAAAAGCTATGTGCTTTCATGGCATGCTGAATTGGCAGCTGCAGATGTGGCCTTGTGAAGCCAGCTTTTGGCTGCCGATAACCGATGCTTTTCTACAGGCTTAGACAACGAGTGCAGACAGCGGGTCTCCTGTTCCTCCAAGTGACACCGTTCAGGTACCCTACGTCTGGAATGCAGACAGCAGGCTAGGACAGTAAACCACAAATTAACAAAGAAGCAACAAATTGGTGGACGGAGTTGTAGCCGATGAGAGGACCGGCCAAAGCCAGGTGAAAGAATACAGTGAGGAAGACCATGGCCTTCATCAGAAAGACCACCAGACAACCAGCAAGAGATACCACGCATGCGTAAAAGAACTGAGACGTGGGGCCGGGGGGGAAGGGGGAAATGTCAATCTTGTGGAAGGGGGACTCATCGTAATAACCCAGCCTCTTCTTGGACAGCTAGTGCATATGTAAGCAGCTTGTTTTTGAAGTGTGTGCCTTTCCTGACCTGTGGTATGCAGGCTTGGAGGGATTACCCCCCTGCATCCGGCGTGTGCGCAGCACTGAGTAAACATACCTGCTTTATAACTACTCTGTGGTTATAGAGTGTGATTCCGCACGCCAATTTGGCGAGCCAGCCAGGAGGCTCTTTGCTGGGCCGTGGGGCTGGTCGGCCCAGGAGGCACTTCTGGTGCGCCCCGAGAGATTCTCGGAGAAGACTCCCTGGGCCAACACATCCACCATGGAGCAGGGAAAGAGCCCCGGCTGCGGACCAGGTATGTTGGGAACAGGGAAGCCGTAAGTCGTAAGCGCGAGAAGTAGATTGTGTTTTTGCAGTGGAGATTTCCAGTATTTCCGTATGTAGCACAGGATAAGTTGCCTTTCACAAAGAAAGCTCCTGAACAGAGTAAAGTTGAGGCTGGGGTGATCTGACCTAGGTACAGTTGGCGCAGGCACTAGGTCAGGTAACTCTATAGGGTAGGGGAGAGTCCGGTACAGGCCGGAACGAGTGTGCTAAGTTGAAAGTGAGTTGTTGAAAAGATTGTCCTCCAATCGCCATCAAAGGTACAGAACATACCCAAAGACAATAGGTTGGTAGCAGACATTGCGTAGAAGTGTAACGTAGCAACAGCGTCGGAGGACTGTGAGCCTGGGATGCTCAACCAGTGAGTGCCAGGAGAGGCTTGACCTGCATCGGACCCAGGGTATGTCACGGAATGGATTTCACGGGCAAGTTGTGCAGTTTCTCCCTTGTCAGTAGGGATTGCCTATTACTGCAGTAGTAGTAGGTGTTGCCCGTTATTGCAATAACGAATAAGCTGCTCTTCACAGAGCTCTTTGCCTGATTAGAAACTGTTGATCTTGAGCGTGTTTCTCACAGTCTGGTGCCGAAACCCGGGAACAGCGTCGCCCACGGTGAGCCTCCGCCTCTGCAGCACAGGACGGTGCACCCCGCTCATTTTTCTGCAGCCCTGTGGGGTGGCAGCGGTGGTTCATTGTGGAGCCGGCTGCGGACCCGAGGATGGTTTTCAGAGGCAAGATCTGTGAACAGCTGGGGGATAGGGACGGACAGCGGGCACTGCGGTGTTGTGTGATTGACCCGGTAATTCCTGGCAACTCTGTGCACAGAGCGAGGTAGGAACAATCGTGTGTGATTAAGTACTGCCTTGGAGGTCGAGGTCTGGGACTCCTACGCTGTACGTGAACGTCTTTCCAGAAGGGTTGCTTGACGGTACATGCCTGCTATAAGTCCTTTAGGAAATAGGTTGAAAAACTGGAAGAGAAGTTCAAGAACCAGGGATAAGGATAAACAGAAAATGATTAGATGTCGTGTTGTTGTACGGCCTGAATAACCAGGAGGAGTCCGCATACGCTGCTTGTTGGATTTAGGGAGTGCAGCGGTCAATCATGGCTAGATAAAATTCCGTAGATAAGGAAGAACAGAGAAACCCCCGACGGGATCCTTTAAGCTGTGTGCTCCCTGTACTTTTCCCTAGGATTAAACTCACTCACTTTCCTCTACGCAGCGGTGTTCCCCCCCTTGCCGTCCTGGCCTCGAGTCAAGTCCTGTACCTACAGGAGGGAGGCTGGAGACAGCTGACAGAGTGCAGGGTACTGGCTCAGATCAGTCCCTTAACAGCCCACCTGAACCGAGCTCTGTGACTAGTGCTGATACTGAAAAGATAGAGCTCTGCCAGCTTAAGAGAGAATCGGAACAATGCAAAAGGGAGGTTATAAATTCTCCCTTTCCTAAATCTAACACCATTATCCCCACTGGCACTTCCGTGTATCCTCTTAGGGAAGTTCCAATGTTATCAGGGGACAGAGGAGATGTAAACTCCCCACTTGCGAGTGGAGAGGTGAGAAATTTCAAAAGGGAAACTAAACCTTTAATGAAAGATCCTCTTGGATTAGCAGAACAGTTTGATCACTTCTTGCTCTTGGTCATCAATTCAGCTTATGAAATACTGGGATTTAATTTAACTGGGAACACCTTAGGAATAACGGAGGTAGAGGGATCAGGAATGATAGTTTCACTTTTTGAATTACTGCTGAATTAAAATGGGGAGATAAAATAGTCACAGGGCAGTTGTCTTGTGTGCCAGAAGCAGGGACCAATTCACTGGGGAGAGACTGAATAGTTAAAGGAGGACTGCAGTTGAGAACTTGTGAAACAGGTAGAAAGGTGTCAGTGAATCTGCTAAGAGCCGACGATGAAAAAAATAGATAAATGCAAAGGTGTGGGCAGGGCAAGGAAGCCGGGGTGGACTCACAATCACTCCCTGAAAAAAATAACTGTCCGAGGAGGGAGTGAAGCTGTGAAGCAGCGACAAGATCCCATACCTTTAGAAAGGATAACGGGTCTAAAGCCTGTGATACAAACCTTGGTTAAGAATGGTCTTCTGGAACTCTGTCTGTCACCCTATTACACTCCAATTTTGCCAGCACAGAAGGCAGGTGGTACCTATGGGCTGGTACAAGATCTAAGAAAAATGAATGAAACAATTCCCAAGCGACGCCCCCTGGTTCCGAACCCCTATGCTTTAATGAGTCTGATCCCACAGGAACATGAAGGGTTTAGTGTGATCGACCTAGAAAATTGCTTTCTGGACCTGCTCTTGGGACTCAGGGAGTTGAGATCTTTTTGCCTTTGATTGAGAGGACCCCGAAATGGGATGCAAGCAGCAAAAAAGCTTCCTGCGGGATCCCGCCCCTTGTACAGATTGCTGTATTAGTCATTGTCACTGTCTGTCTTTGTAACTGGTCGATGTTTGTGTTGTAAAAACGTTACCTGTGGAATTCCAGTCCCTGCTTGAGGCAGCCTTGTCTTGCTGGGGGCCGCTGGTCACGACTCTTGCCCGGGGAACTCGGTGTTCCCGTGCCCTGGGGAAGCAGGTGGACTCCATTATCCAGCCACACCCAGGGCATTTTCACCCGGTACCGAAGAGCGGCTGGGATAAGCAGCTGCTATGGGATGAAGGGGGTCCAAAGAAATTCTGGAAAAGACCATTCGGGGTCGTATTTTGGCTCAGTGGAGAAACGCCACCCATCAGCCGGGGGGAACGTGGGAATGGAAGGCTGTTTCTGCAGTTGGAACGAACAAGAGGAGTCTTTTGTGGTCTGTGCTGCCATCTGTTGTCCTTTGTGGGTACTAACAGTTCTTTCTGGGTTTCTCTTCATTCCGACAAAGGGGGGTCTCTAATAGTGCCGTTAGGTAAACTTTCCATGTTGTGGCATGCTTAGTAGGTAGGTGAAGTAAGGAACAAGTAATTAACAAGTACAAAGGCTGCAGCTTTTGTATGATAGACTACAAAGCGTATTGAAAGGCTATTCTGTTTTGCCAGGAGGCTCTTAGCAAAAGAACAACAGACTTAGCAAGCAGCAGAGAAGCCAGGGCCTCCGCATGAGGTCGAACTGTCTCACTCTTGGCTCAAGAGGGATGCAAGAGATACTTCCCTCCATCCTCCTTCCAGCCTTCTCTCTGTCCTAGGACGAGCAGGTGTCCGGGAGTGGTGGCCTAGTGTTGAGTAAGCAAGGGTTGGAAGTCAATTAATTAGCAGTATACGCTTAGCTAGCAACACTTTACGTTTAGCCAGGATCTGTACGTTTAGTTGAGCGTCGGGAAGACTGTGAACCTGAAGTACTCAGCCAATGAGGAACCAGGGGAGGAAGAGAGAAGCGTCGGCTAATGGGGCTGAAAAGATGTCATCCTGTTTTCTGCGTGCCATTGCAATTGCAAATAAAATCTGCTTTATCAGAGATGCCGTGCTGATGAATTCTTGGGGTATTTCCAAGAGGAGCCTCGAGTGAGAGCCCGGAAACATAGATGAAGTAAGAGGACCAGTTTTAACCACTGAGTGTTCTAATCACGAGAGTAAGCACGGGGTGTCTGTGGAAACTGGAGAACTGTCTTGTCTGATTCGTGGGCTTGGAAGGGAGTGGGACCAACTGTTTGGATGGATTAAGGAAGTGTAATTGTTAATGGTATATGGAAGCGTAACTGAGGGTATGTGGTAGTGTAATTGAGGGTCCGAATAGCGAAATAGTGTAAAAAGGCAAAAGGGTGAAAGGAAAGGTGAGTTTATGTGCGCTGGCCCAAGAGCAACCCCTGCAGAACGCTCGGAGTGAGAGAGCCAGGGCCGGACACTGCCACTGTAAACAGTGCTGCTCGCAAAAGGGGGGTGGGCAATGGAAGTGAGGATAGCCCTCATCTGCAGGGAGCTAAGGAAACCCAAAATCCAGTGTTAGCACTGCAAGCCTCCGGAAGGGAGGAGCTGAAACCGAAACGTAATGCTAGTCGGTTCTGTAATGATGAGAGTTTGGAAAATGAAGAAGGTTTGGGAAAGACACAGGCTGAGGAAGGCAAATCACTAGGAGCGAGGTGTAACAGGGATGTCAGGACCGAAGAGAGGCAAGCGATATGGGAAAACTGACAGAGGAACAGAGATATTGGACAAGCCTTGAATTAAGGAAAATAAGTCAGGTTAAAAGCTATTTATGTGCTTTCATGGGGTGCTGAATCGGCAGCTGCAGATGTGGCCTTGCGAAGCCAGCTTTTGGCTGCCCATAACCGATGCTTTTCTACAGGCTTAGATAATGAGTGCAGACAGCGGGTGTCCTGTTTCCCCAAGTGACATTGTTCAGGTACCCTATGTCTGGAATGCAGACAGCGGGCGAGGACAGTAAACCACAAATTAACAAAGAAGGAGCAGATAGGTGGAAGGAGTCGTAGCCGATGAGACGACCGGCCAAAGCCAGCCAAGGGTCCTCCAACCTGACCCAGCTCAAAGAGCACACAGTGAGGAAGACGACAGCCTTCATGAGAAAGACCACCAAACAACCACCGAGAGATACGACGCGTGTGCAGACTCCCACACTGGACAACCCTCTTTTACCTACTGTATCTGAATAAACTCTTTACTTTCTTATGTTTGTTCTTTTTCGGCCTTTCTTGAGATCCGGAAAATGTAAAAACATCTAGTTTTCATGTCCATTCTAGGGGAAATATGTCTTTCTAAGCACGGGCTTTGTCACTCAGGAAAAGCCAAGCTATGAGTAGATTTGCCTTTCAAAATAGAAAAGCATCTTCTGAAATTCACTCAAACGCATCTCTGGGGTTTTGCCAATTAGGTCACATTTGAGCTCGCAATACAGAGAAGCAAGACTGACAAACAGTAGCCAGGCTTCTACTTGGGGTCTGCCTTTTGTCAGTGGAATTGCCCTCTATCTTAGGAAGTGGATAGATCAATCCCCCAGCAGAAGAAACTGGGCAGGGGAGGCAGCTGACCGGCAGGGCTGAGCAAGGACCTGCAGCTTAAACTGAGGGAAAAGAGGGAAACGGACAGAAAGTGGAAGCAGGGTTGTGTGGCCTGGGAAGAATAGAGGGACGTTGTCCACACGTGAAGAAATAAGACTGGGAAAGCCAAGGCACAGGTAGAGCTGAACTTGGCGAGGGACGTGAAAAATATCACCAAGGGGTTCTACAGGTACATAAGCAGGAGGAGACAGGCCAAGAAGAGTGTTCCCCCTCTGATAAATAAGAACGGACAGCTGGTTTCCTCAGACATGGGTAAAGCTGAGGTGCTCAAGAAGTGCTTTGCCTCGGTCTTCACAGGTGGTCCGGCTCCTCCCCATGTCTGCCAGGACCCTGAAGATCTAGGCGTGGGTGAGAGGCGCAGGTTCCATCTCACTGTCCGAGACCTCCTCATGAAATTGAACATATATACGTCCACGGGACCGGATGACATCCATCCCAGGGTTCTGGAAGAGATGGCTGATGTGGTTGCCGAGCTGCATTGTTAAGAAAGGCAGAAAGGAAGACCCGGGCAACTACAGGCCGGTGAGCCTCACCTCTGTGCCTCAGAAGAGCATGCAGCACATCCTCCTAGAAGGAGGCACATACATGTTAAGGCACATATGAGAGGAAGAGGTGATTCGAGACAGCCAGCATGGCTTCACCAAGGGCAGTTCGTGCCTGACCAATCTGGTGGCTTCCTATGATGGAGTGACGGCTTCGGTGGACGGGGGAAGGGCAATGGATGTCATCTACCTGGACTTCTGCAAAGCCTTTGGTGTTGTCTTTCACCACATCCTTCTCTCTGAATTGGAGAGGCATGGATTTGAAGGCTGGACGCTTTGGTGGATTAAGAATTGGTTGGCTGGTCGCAGCCAAAGGGTTGTGATCAACAGATCTGTGTCAGGGTGGAGGCCGGTCACAAGCGATGTCCCTCAGGGGTCGGTCTCGGGACCGGTGCTCTTCAACATCTTCATCAGTGACACAGACAGTGGCATGGAGTGCACCCTCAGCAAGCTTGCAGATGACACCAAGCTGAGTGGTGCAGTCGATACGTTGGAAGGAAGGGAAGCCATCCAGAGGGACCTAGACAGCCTGGAGAAGTGGGCTCATGACAACCTAATGAGGTTCATTAAGGCCAAATGGAAGGTGTTACGTTTGGGCCGGGGCAATCCCAGGTGTTTATGCAGACTGGGTGAAGAACCCCTTGAGAGCAGCCCTGTGGAGAAGGACTTGGGGGTCCTGGTGGACGAGCAGCTGGACATGAACCAGCAGTGTGCAGTCCTAAAGGGAGCCTATAAACAGGAGGGGAGTCAACTCTTGGAAAGGGTAGATAATAGCAGGACAAGGGGAAATGGTTTTAACTTGAAGGAGGGAAGATTTAGGTTGGATGCCAGAGGGAAGTTCTTCACTATGAGAGTGGTAAGGAGCTGGAACAGGCTGCCCAGAAGGGCTGTGGTTGCCCTGTCCATGCCTGGAGCTGTTCAAGGCCAGGTTGGATGGGGCCCTGGGCAGCCTGGTCCAGGATTCAGTGTGGAGGCTGGTGGCCCTGCCTGTGGTGGGGGAGTTGGAGATTCGTAATCCTTGAGGTCACTTCCAACCCGGGCTGTTCTGTGGTTCTGTGATTCTGTGAATATCCAGAAACTGTATGGGCAGTCCCATACTTTAGCCACTGCCCACATGGTTTTCTGCTCCTCATGTCATAGTTTCCAATGCAGGCAGTGGGCGATGACTTCTGCTGATGTGTTTTCCAGTCATCTAACTTAAGCCAATGTGTTAGCTTCATCATTAGCCTGCCAGGTGACTGCAAGGCTTGATGTCTGGGGACACAGCCTTTCCTCATATGCGAGAAGCTCCAGGCCCCTACTCATCTCTGTGGCCATTCGCTGGACTCTCTCTAGAAGTTCCCTGTGTTTTTTTAACTGGGGAACCCAGAACTGGACTTACTACTCCCAATGTGGCCTCACCAGGGCAGAGTAGAGGAGGAGGACCACCTCCCTTGACCTGCTGGCCGGAGTCTTCCTAATGCACCCCAGGATACCATTGGCCTTCTTGGCCACAAGGGCACGCTGCTGGCTCACGGAAAATCTGTTACCTACCAGGAAATCTAGGTCCTTTTCTGCAGAGCTTAGGTCAGCCCGTAACCTGTACTCTATTCGGAGCCAAGACTAGCCTCTCAACAGAAAAAACTGTGAAACCGTTCTTACCAAATGTCCCCACTACACAGACACACCACCCTGCCGCAGCACCACCACCAGATACCCAAAGCCAGTATCTGGTGAATTTATCCACCGTCATAAAAGGGGTGGCCTGTTTGCCGTCCCCCAACACAATCTTTTCCTTCTGTGTTGCTTGTTTGTTTGTTTGTTTTGTCTCTAAGGCAAGAGGAAACTGCACTGCCACTCTATGGACGAGAGGCACTCTATGGACAAGAGAAACTCGCCTTAGTCACAAGGTAGACCGTGATTCTAAATGAGACCTTCTGAGCTCTCATGGATCTATGAACATCTATGAACATCTATGAACAGCATCTCCCCTGAACTGGGACACTCCCCAACTACTACCAAATCCTACGCATCTGTTCCGCAGGAGTAGCTGTCGAGATATTTTACCAGATCCACATATTTCTGTTTATTTCTGTCTGTAGGAGCATATGTGTTTTGTATCTGTCCATACGTACATAGACTAACCAGAGAATTATAGAATCCTCAGAGCTGGAAGGAACTTTTACAGATCATCTAGTCCACCTCCCCTGCAATCAACTGGGATCACAGCTCAGTCTGCTTGCTCAGAGCCTGGCCTTGAAAGTCCGTCGTGATATACTTGAAGAAGTCAGTGATGTATCTGAAGATGATTCAAACTAATTCGGATCCAAACCATTGATTCAGCACCAAGGAAATGACTTTGATGGCAATTCTCACAATTTAGCTGCTGGTGCTGTGAAAGTATTGGAAAAGGCTGCCAGTTCAGGTTTTCTCTCTTGTTGATGTGTGCAAATTCAGATTTCCCAGGCTGCATTTTAGTAGCAGTTAACCCATCTTTGCCAAGGGAACATTTCAGACCAATCGTTGCAACCTTGCCAAAGAGCTGTCATTGAAATAAGGCTAACGATCGCAATAGGCTAAGATACTAAACCAAATACGACCGAGATTGAGAAAAGCACAGAGGCAAGTAAGAGCCTGCCGTAGTTTGGTGTGTGTGCCTTATCTCCGGAGGATGCTGTACGAGCTGCACGTTTGTTGTAACTTCTGCGTGCGCGCGTGCTGATGAAATTCACAATTATCCTTCCAAACTCCAGCAGAGGGCGATATTTTCCTGCATATGAGCGCAACCCTTCCCAAACTCACCCGAGCAAATTGCCAACGTGCGGTCCGGAGGCGTTAGCGTTATTCAAACCGCTTTTGGAGAAGCAAACACTGTGATCCTAAGTCTTCTTTTAGGGCGCCATTAAGGATAAATTAGGCGTATTAGTATAAATTAGGTGTCGGCGACAGGTAAGAAAAACAAACTTGGGAAATGTTTTAGAAAGTGATTATTTAGAAAATTAAGTGACTTTCTCCCCATTAAAACCTTTATTTTGGAAGTCTCCTTAGGCACAGAGTCGATGCTGGAGGTCCAGCAGCAGCCGTTCCGTAATGGGAGCTCTCCTCATCTTTGGAGTTGAACAAAGATCACAGAAATGATGTTGTTCAGCCCAGGATGATGAGTAAAGCTGCAGAAGGTCTACCGGTCTGTAGACTGTAAACTGGAGACTGCTCTATACTGGATGAGTAAAGCCGCAGAAGGTCTGCGCAAGGTTAAAAGAACTGCATAGGGAAGGGTGCGAGGCTCATGGCAATCAGCTATTGCCTCAAGCTCCATCTGCTTTCTTCTGCCTGTTGTTGCATAATGTCTGCAACACTACACAACCAGAGAAATTCTTTCATCCTCAAGCACGGCTTACACTATCTATGGCTCCCATTGCAATCCTGAAACGGAGCAAGCAATTACAAACTGCAAAGAGAAACAGTTCTGTGCACATCCACAGCTGTGTGTCAACAGCCACGCTTCCGTCTGGGAGCGTGCTGGCTTTGCAAAGGACTGCCAAGCACCTGATTCTGTGCAGAATTAAAGCAGACACCTCAGCGTGGACTCCGACTCTGCGCGCTTACCGGCTGCGTGCACCGGCCACCGGCCCAGCCCCCAGTCGGGATGAGGCGCTCATCACGACTGCAAAACACAGCACCGTAACAGCCACCGCAAAGAGAAGGAACTCCACCCAGTCACAGCCAGCACAAGCAGCCTGCGCGCACGCGCTGCCCGCCCTTCCGTTGCTCAGCCAGCTGCCGTCGGGGACCGGGTCCCGGCTCGCCGTGCCTGAGGCGTCTCGGAGTCCTGGGAACAGCCCTGGGCCGCTCCCTGCCGGGGGAAGCGGCTGCTCTTTCGGCAGCGGGCCCAGCCTGCCTTGGGCGCTGTCCTCGAGCGAGTGAGGAAGCCCTGGAGGCCGTGGCTCGGTGTCAAGGGGGAAGCCTGGGTCACGGCGGCAGCTGCTCCACGCACGGGCTACAGAGGACAGCGCTGGCAGCCCACTGCGTTGCCCCAAAGAGGGCAGCTCTCTGGGAGGTCGGCGATGACATTCCAGAGCGACATCCCAGGCGATGGAGGACATCACTGCCCGGTGATTGTGATGTCACTGTGGCAGAGGGTCAGCCGCCCCTCAGAGCGGCCCTGGGCTCACTGTGCCGCCTGGAGCGGTGGGCGTCTCGTCCTCGTCCCTCGCAGCGGGGCACGGTCGTCTTGTTCTGAGGTACCCCGGTACCACAGGGCGCTGACAATGGCTTCTGCTTGGGAGAGGAAGTACTACTACTCCGATCTGGGGAAGAAAGTGGTGCTTCTCCCCAGCCTCCTTCTCCGTGAGGAGTTCAAAGACATTGGTTACCCCATGATTTTTGAGGGAGTGCTGCTCCTGGCCGATGTCTCAGGTGGGCTGGGCGTGGCGGAGCCCCCACAGACATGAGCCCATGGGACGCTCCAGGCCCTCGGGAGCTCTGCTGCGAGACAGGGTGGCCATCTTGTCACTGTGCAGGCCTCCTGCCGTGCTGCCCAAAGAGCGGGCAGCTTCTCCTGGGCCGTCAGCCATGGCTGTGACGAGCGCTGAGCTGGGGCCGGGGAAGGGGTGAGCTACCGGTGCACGCAGAGGTGTCCTGATTTGCGGCTGTCTTTCTGGCAGGTTTCACTGCCTTGGCAGAGAAGTGCATCCAGCAGAGCGGCCCAGAGAGAGGAGCTGAGGAGATGGTGCAAACCCTCAATGCCTACATGGGTGACATTCTGGAACGTAAGAGCCGTGCTGCTGGGCTGTCGGGCATCGAGCCCTGGGGCTCGCTCACTGTGGACAGAGCCGTGCTGGGCCGCCCGCTCCTGCCTGCCTGGAAGGGGCGAGGAGCCGCAGCCGGGCTGTCTTTGGTGGGGCCGGGTCAAGAGGTGGTGGGCACAAACTGAAAGGCGGGAGGCTTCGCTGGGCAGAAGGAGAGGCCTCTGCGGTGAGGTCGACTGAGCTGCGGCGCAGGTTGCCCAGGGAGGCGGGGGGGTATCCCCACCCAGAGGTCTTCACGAGGCCTGCAGATGTGGCCCCGGGCAAGCGGCTCCGGGTGTCTCCGCCTCAGCAGAGGGGTGCGCAGAGCTGGAGCAGATGCACTCCAGAGGTGCCCTCCTGCTTCCACCACGCTGTGCACCGCATCTCAAGGCGCTGCCTCCCTGCTAGCTGTGCGGCTTCCAGGGCTGTGGCTGCAGCGGCCCTGGGAGCAGGGCTTTCTGGAGCCGTGGCCTGGTCCTGCACCGCCACGGTGCTCCTCTCCAGGCGCAGTGGCTCTTCCCGTGGCTCCTGGATGAAGGTGTCCCTGTAACTCTGCTTTTCCTTCTCTTTGTCTGCAGAGGTGCTGGCTTTTGGAGGAGACATCCTGAAGTTTGCAGGTGTGTACGTAGGAGGAGGCAGAGTCGGTGTCCTGCTGATGCGCAGCGTCTCCCACGGAAGCCTCCTGGGTTCCACTCTGCTTTTTGCGGAGAGCAAAGGGGAACTGCTTTGCCTCCAGCTTTGAGCAGGGCTTCTCCCTGCAGGAGAAGTGGGGGGTGGGGGAGTGGGGGGGGCAGGGAGCCCCGTCTTTCAGTGCCGAGGGGCGCTCGCGGTGGGGAGTGTTGGCCTCACTGCTGTCCCCCACCACCCACCCTCTTGCTCTGCTGCCCTGGAGGTTGCTGTGGCTGGCCCAGCAGATGGGAGGGGTCCCTGAGGCCAGGCTGCCCCGGAGGTCCTTCAGGATGCCACCCTCCCACAATCCCCTCTTCCTCGGCACGCCGGCCAGCTGCCTGCTGCTGTCCCTGCGGCTGGATGCAACTGAGGGAGAGTCAGCCCTCGGGAGAGCCTTCACCAGCCCCTCGCTTTCCCCAGGGGATGCCATGCTGGTGCTGTGGAGAGCAGCAGGGCCTCAGCTGCCTACGGCCATCAACCTGGCGCTGCAGTGCTGCAGGAAGGTCCAGAAGAAGTACGGCACTTATGACACACACAGTGGTCTCAAGCTCCACCTGAAGATAGGTACGGGCACAGATGGCTCAGCTGTGCCACATGCACAGCCCCAGTACCCTCCAGAGCCAATGGATAGCCTCCCCTGCCAGCATTTGCAGGGCAAGCAGGAGGCAGCGAGGGCGGGGGAGGCCGGGGCTCCTTCCCTGCCTGCCTCGCGTCAGCTGTAGCACAGGCCCCTCGCTCCCAGTGAGGGTCCCAGAGCACAGCCTGCTCCGTCCATGGGGGCCCCAACGTCTGACCCCGCTGGGAGGTAGAAACGCCCGTTTCTGGGACCCGTGGCGGTATGGGCCCGAGAAGGACGCACGAGGCCCTTCCCTTCCCTGGGCCTGTCTCCAGGCTGGGTGTCAGCTGAGCCTCTGTGCAGCTGGGGGCCGCCGAGTTCCAAAGGTTCCCTGTGTTCACGCCGCTGGTCTCTCTCTCCCCAGGGATCTCCGCCGGGATGCTCTCCTTCATGTCCGTCAGAGGCGGGGATCGTCAGTTCTTCTTCGTCTGCAGCGGAGCCCTGGACGAAGTTGTCAAGGCCCAAAAGCTTTCGGCTGCCCATGAGGTAGTGCTGTCACAGACCTGCTGGGAGCTGTGTGATCAGAAGCGAATCAGGGCCAAGCCTCTTGCTGGCAAAGGGGCCGTGAAGGTGAGTGGATGGGGTGTCCTGGAGCCCTTTGGAAGACCCGCACCTGGGTGGGGAGGCGGCTGAGAGGCTGAACGTGGCCACAGCCGTAACCGTAAGCGTAGGCAGAGAGCCGAAGCTGTTGGCCTTGCACCTCAGCTGAAAGTCCAGAGAGGTGGGCTTGCCCTTCTCTGGGAAGTGAGAGTGGAGGGGCAAGCCCCGTGCCCTGGGGCTTCTGGGGAGGCCAGTGGCATTCCTTTCCTCCTGTGTGTCTTCAGGTTGTGGGAATGAGGCGCTTAGCTCGCCGAGAATGGAAAGATGCTGTAGTCCAGCTGAGCAGTGCCAGAGGGGAGAGGCATTTGAAAGGGACGGGTGAGTTCCTTGTCCTGTGACTGGCTGGAAAGGTGGGCCCTGCCTGCTTCACAGGCACGAACAGGAGCAAGCACAGGAGAATCTTTCCCTCGCCGTGTCCAGCTTCCCAAGGCCCTGTAGGCCTGCCCTGCCAGTGACGGCCTGCGTTTCCTTTCCTTAGGCCTCCGAAGGCCGACTCTTAGGATGTGCGATGATTCTGAACTGGCAGCGAGGCTGGAGAAGTACTTATCGACAGCTGTTCTCCGGAAGGTATGGCCACCACTGCTGGCGGCTGCGTGCAGGGAGGGCAGAAAACAGTGTGGAGCTCTTGGGAAAATGGGCAGCCAAAAGAAAGTGCAGTCTGAGGCGAGAGCCCGACGGAGGAAAAGAGATGCCAGGGCTGCTGGGGCCAGACGTACCCAGAAGCTGTCCGTTTGTGCAGCTCCTCTGAGAGGCACGTCTGGTGAGAGGCAGACTTCCCTCTGTCTTTTGCACGGCTGTTGTTCTGGAGATTGCGCAGGCATGGGGGCGGGAGCCTCCGGGGGGCTCCGGGACAAGATCCCGCTCAGGAGCCTAGGGGAGGGCAAAGAGTCTTCCCTCGTGTCTGCACGTGTCACAGGACAGAGCAGCTTTGTGCCAGGACTCGGTACCTGGGAGGACTCCCCCATCCTCCAGTAGCACCTGGCGTTGCCTGCACGCCTGCTCTCCCTCGGTGTCTGCTGTGGGCCCAGAGAAGCCCCTGGGAGAGCAGGCTGGCAAAGCTGTTGTGCTCTGCTCTTGCAGCTTCGTGAGGACATGCCGCTGGAGCTGTGCTCTGAGCTACGGCCCGTCACCAGCCTCTTTGTCCAGCTGAAGTTTGCTGACAGGATCAACGCAATCGAGCTCAGCAGCAGCCTCGGTGACTGCAGCAACACGATTTCAGGCATCATCAGCCCTCACAAGGGTGAAATCAACAAAACTCTTCTGTTTGACAAAGTGAGTGCGTGACAGCCATCGCACCCCTGGGGTGCCTCTGCCTGTTTGGCAGCAGGGGAATGGGAAGCCGCTCTGCCCGGCTGCTGGGATCTGTGGGTTGACCTGAAGCTCCGCTGGTCTCCCCGGTGCCTGCGGTGGAATGCATCAGCTGCTGGCCATCGGTATTGTAGAACAAGATGTATTGCACCTCTTCTTTGCAGGGCTGCACCTTCCTCTGCGTGTTTGGATTTCCTGGAGAAAAGCTGGCCCACGAGATCACCCACGCCTTGGAATGCGCTATGCAGATCTTCCACATGACCTCCATGGGCCTGAGAAAACTCCAGTGAGTGCACGTTATGGGGCGTGTGTGCTGCCTGGGACGGCACGAGGGGAATGATGAGCAAGAGACGTGCCCTCTGGCTTGTCCTCCTTCGCCCCTGGCAGGAAGGAGGCGGTGTCTCAGAGGTGGCAGGTTAGCCCACGGCAGCCAGGCACAGTCCCCCCAAGTGCCGCCTGCCAGTCACCGTGTCGGAGCGAGCCCTCACCAGGGCATGGAGCTCCTCAGCTCCTCAGGCCAGGAGCAAGGCCTGGGCCCGGTCCCTCGACCTCCAGTGGCTGCCATTGTGAGTGTTGTGCAGGCAGCAGCTGCTTGCCTCCCCGCTAAGGAGAAGAGCCTGTGGCCTGGTGCAGGTTGCAGCCATCAGGCCTCGGGGGAGGGCTCCAAACGGTCTTGCCTGTGCCCTACCTACGTCCCCTGCCACCGGGGCGTGTTGCGCCCCAAGCTCTCCAAGTCCCCAGGACCCATGCTGGTGCGTGTGGTCCCAGTGCTGAGGAGGGGGGGGAGAGGTGGGAAGGGATGGAACGGGGCGAGCAGGACTGCAGCAGGGCTGCTGCTGAATCCACGCCACTCTCTCTGTGTGCCAGGCTAGTGTCTGTTGGGGTCAGCAGCGGGGCAGCGTTCTGCGGCTTCACTGGCCATCCCGAGAGGTTTGAACACACAGGTAGGGCTCCTTTGTCTTAGGAGTGTGAGGCTGGCATGGGTCTGCTTCAGTGCATCGGTGTGGACGAGGCGGCTGGGCTGAGGCAAGGACACGCTACAGCCTGCTGGGGCCTTGGGGCGGGAGGATGGGCTCAGAGACGTGCGGTTCCCTTTGGGTCCGCTTACCCTGCAGTTGGGTTGGCTTGTGGCCGGGAGGGGAGGTTGCCCTTGGCCTTGAAGGTTTCCCAACTGCGCTGACGTATGCTCTTTCTCTGTGGCAGCCCTTGGCTTTAAGGTGAATTTGGCCGCCCGCATGATGGTGGCCTACCCGGGGGTGGTGTCCTGTGATGCAGAGACCTGCGCGGCCTCTCGCCTGCCCAGCTACTGCTTCAGAGCGCTACCAAAGAGAAACTTGAAAGGCGTTATCAGTCCCACCACTGTCTATCAATACGTGGGGACCACCGAGAAGCAGTAAGTGTTCTCTGAGCTGTGCACGTGAGGGGAGAGGGGCCTCAGGGGTACGACCTTGGCCGAGCAGAGGGCTCGAGTTCTGCAGCGAGACCAGGCTGCTCTCCCACAGACCTCCCTTGCCTGTGGCTGAGAAAATCGGAAGCCCTGGTGCGGGTCTGCTTTCTGCCTCTGTGCCCTTGTGCCTCTTGCTGCTAAGAGTGTGGAAATGATGGCACCGGGATGGGGAAGGCTGGCCTGTCTTTGGACACACAGGGTAGCCTTGCGCGCTTTGTCCGAGCGGCTTTCCTCTGAGCTTGCTGTGTTGTGCTTTGCTCCACCACGCGTAAGACTGTGCCAGTGGTCATTCTGCGGCATGGGGTGGGTTTTTTTTCCCCAGCTGCTTCCCAGCAGGAAGCTCTGGGTCACTCGTGTTCCGCTGGGGAAAGGTGGGCTGCTGGCATGCTCTGCCTCCTCCTGCCTTCCTGCTCAGTCCTCTGCCGTTCCTCTGGGCCCGGCTCTGACCTTGTCGGTGGAGGGCCTTTTGAACACGAACGCTACCGTCTTTTGGAAACCGCTGCAAGACTTGAGCCAAAGGTGCCAGCAGCTTGGGCATCCCAAGGCGCTAAGTGACACGGGTCCTCCTTTCCAAGAGGCTTGTTTTGCGTGTGCAGGCTGGCAACGCAGTCAGCTAGCCAGCAGTACAGCCTGGCTTCTTTCCTCATCTTGGATTTCTTTGGTTGTTGCCTCCGGCAAGGGACTTTTGTTAGCTTCGGCTGTCGTGCTGTGGCTGCTGGGCTTCCTTATGCTCGAGGCTGTGCTGGTGTGTCACCTTGAGCTTTGGCCAGGGGAACATGCTCGGAGTAACATGCTGCTTGAGAGGGGGGTCTCCACTCCTCCACAGCAGGCTCTGCGTGCTCCGGCTTCTGACCAACTAGGCGACTCCTGTTTGCTCTTCTCCCCCTTCTAGACAACGTGACGTGGGCGTTGCCGAGGAGAGGTCACCCTATGGTCCCTTGCTGGGTAGGTGGAGAACTCATCCGAAACCCACTTGCTTCCCTTTGCCCAGTGCTGGGGGCTCTGCTGTGGGTTGCCCCTGGCACACAGCTGAGCGCCACGCAGCCGCTTCCTCCCTCCCTCCCTCCCTCCCTCTCTGCTGCGGGATGGGGGAGAGAAGTAGAGGGGCTCCCCGCTTTTCAGCACGCTGCAGCAGCTCATTTCCTTGTGGGTCTGCACAGGTCGGGAGGCAGAGATTGACCGCTTTGAATTCTGCTTGGAGGCCTATAAGCATTTGGAAGAACCACACGTCCTGGCATTTGTGGGCATTCCAGGCTCTGGAAAGAGCCACTTACTTGCCGAGCTGGCCATTTTAGGCCGGGCTGCTGGGCACAGGTAAGCACTGTGGAGCTGTCGCTTTGGCACCCCTCTGCCACCCATCCCCTGGCGTTTGCAGAACGCAGTTCGGGTGCTGCTGTGCCCAGCCTTTGCACTGCAGCCTCCCAAAAAAGCCTGCTGCGGACCCAGCCAAGCAGTACCCACCTCCTCAGAGAGTTCCAGCTGGCTCTGTGAGCCACTGTTCTCCTCCTTTGTCCCTGGGCCGAGCACAAAGAGACGGAAAGAGCTCCAGCTGAGGAGCTGAGGGGAAGCAAGGTGGCCCATCTCAGAAGCGCTGCTTGCCCTCTGGCTGTTTTCCAGAAGGAGCACTGGGGCAGAAAAGCCTTGCTGCGGGCCGGGCGGCAGACACAGACCCGCCACCTGCTGAGGCCTTCCTTCTTAACCCAATGAGTGCCTCTGCAGGGGGTGCATAGTGCGAGCCGGGCTGGGGCTGCAGAGGCGCAGGGGCCGCGGCCAGCCCTCCCAGTGACCCGCTTGCAGCCGCCCACGGGGGCTCTTTCTTATACGACGAGTGGAAAGCTCGGTCCTCTCCACGACGCACTTGGAGAGTCCCGCTTTCCTCTGCAGAAAGGACCAGGCGGCTCACCTATAAAACACTGCTGTCCAGGCAGGCTGGAGCTACCGGGAGGCAATTCTGGATCTCAGCGCCTTCTGCTTTTGCACCGCAGGGTCAACGCTGTGGAACTGGCAGAGGAGAACTTGAAGCAGCCCTTCTCTGCCATCCGTCTGCTGGTGGCCAGGGCACTGGGTCTCCAGGCCGGTGAGACTTGCAGTGACAGGCAGCGCGCCCTGCAGACCGTGCTCCAAGGCACAATAGAAGAGAGCAGCTATTGCTTGCTCAATGATGTTTTCTTAGTGGAGGTGAGAGCGAGAGGCTGTCCTGCTTGGATGCTCTGCTGGGAGCAGCTCAGCTCAGGGCTGGGACTCGCGGGGCTCGTACCCCACCTGTCTGATTCCTGTGCCCAGGAGTCTCCCTGTGCGTGGGGTGCTCCTGTGCCACGCATGTGCCCTGGGTCTCTTTCAGCAACCTGGAAGTGGCATTGAAGGGGGGCTGGTGCTGGCCGCACGCAAGAGCAGAGGCATTCTGCTCTGAAGTCTTGCTTTGCGGGATAGGTGTGCCTAGACCCTCAGCTATGTTCCTCTCTGTCTTTCCTGGACAGTTTCCCATCACAGACGAGGTGTGCAGGATGCGTCACACTGAATGGAACAGTGCGTTCCACCTGACTTGTACGCAAGTGCTACAGAAGGTGAGCACGTCTCCCTCCTCCCGCCTCACAGGAGCCAAACAACCGTGCTGGCTGCGGGCTCCGCGCTGGAGCTGCCTGAGGGGGTGGCAGGATGAGGCGCCCGGGTCATGGCCCTTCAAGAACTTTGCCCAGCTTCTCTCCTTCTGCCGGGGAACTGATGTTAGAGGAGGCCTTACAGTCTCTCAGAAGCAAAGTTGCTAAACTCCTGGAGAGGGAGGTGGCCGAGGAGAGGCTTCTGGCTATCCCCTTGTCTTGAGGAGAGAAAGTCCTCCCCAGAAGACACTCAAGAATCCACCAGATTCCACTCAGAACCACCTGTTTTGTTTTTTTTTTTTCAGGTGCTTGGAGGGGAATTTGGCATATTTTTCGTCGACAACGCCCACTTCGTGGACTCTGAGTCCTGGTCTATCATGTGGCCCCTGCTCCAAAGCGTCACGGTCCTTATGGTCATGAGCTTAGCTCCGGGCCGTGACAGAGCAGAGGACATTTTCAAAGCTGCCACGGACAGCACAACATCGGAGAGAATCACCTGTCTTCGTCTGGAAGGGCTGAAAGCTTCAGACGTGGTGCGGAAAGCCTGCCAGGAGCTTGGAGTGCGCAGCATCCCCAGGGAGCTGGCAAGGTAAAGCCAAGTCGGGCAGCTCTTCTGAAGGGGTTGCATTTATGCTGACCACGGCTGGGAATCGCCCTGCAAAAAAGGCAGCCACGGGGCTGATGGGTCTCTCCTTAAGCCTGGCCATAGCAGGTGTGAGCTGAGAATGGGCAACTGCCACGAGGCAGTAGAGTGTGGATGGTGTCAGCCCTTTGCTGTTGCTGTGGCTTGCTCTTCTGTGCTTTAGGCACTGTCCAGCAGCCTTTCCTGATGGATTCCCAGGAACGCTGTGGGTCTGGGGGGCCCCAGGCACTCACGCCCCATCCAGAAGCCAGGCGTAGCCAGGTTGAAGAGGCTGGTTAGCCTACGAGACCCGAGTGACTCAGCCTACGAGACCCGAGTGACTCACCACCCACCAGAACTGTGCTGCACCTTACTTCCCTGGTGTCGGTTGTGCTCCTGCCCAGGTTCCTGATCCAGAGAAGCTCTGGCATCCCATATTACTGTGAGGAACTGCTGCGCTCCCTGCGTTGCAACAACATGCTCTTGTTGCACACCGGGAGGCCGAAGGAAGGAGAGGACAGCTGGCAGAGCCTGATGGGTAAGCACCCTTGTTGCCAATCAGCTGTTGGCTGTGGTGCATCCTCTCCCGCACAGCCGCACCTTGCTGCTCCCTTGGCAAAACACCGGCTCAGCTCCTTGTTCATGCTCCCCGTGCTCTCCCTGTCTTCTGCAGCCAAGGCATCACCCGCTGTCACAGCTGCCTCAAGCCCGGGTAGCGGGTGTGACGGAGAAAGGATGTGTGCCATCAGACCAGACGTGAACCTGGAGACCTCCATGCTGCCGTTTGCCTTGAAAGGTGAGGAGCTGAGCAGCGCTCGTCCAGTTTGTGGCTGTGCCCCAGCTTCGTTTCCTGGGGTGCAGGTGAGAGAGAGGCTGAGCACCTGCGTGCTGCAGAGTCACCCCCTCAGCCTCAGGGCTCAGCCAGGAAGGTGACTCCAGTCCAAGCAGGCTGTGGTTTTCCCCTGTTGGCAGTGGACCAGCTCTGAGCTGACCGGTGAGCTGCACACCATGGGTGGGGGAGCTCTGAGTCTAGCTCTGGGCTGGTGAGAATGCTTTGTGTTCTCTGTGTGCACTGCTGGCTATGAACCCAGTACAGACCTAGTAGGTCCCCCTAGTAGGTGGGACGTGCATACCTGCTGGACCGTGCCCTCCCCATCACCGGTTGGGAGCGTCTGTCTGTCTGAGTGCCTCTGCTTTCCCTGGCTCCTGTGGCCTGTGACTGTGGGAGAAGCGGAGCCATCCTGAAGATATCAACCCTGGGCTCTGGTTGCCCAGCAGGTGCCGTCCTGAGGAAGGGAGGCCAAAGTCCTCCCCGTTTGCTCAGGTGAAACTATCTGGCTTCTCCAACCTCAGGCTCAGGGACAGGCAAGACAGAGATGCGTTGCTTCTTCTTGGCAGAGATTGCGCTGGCTGAGCTGGACCGGATGGATCTACAGAAGCAGATGGTTCTGAAGTTTGCAGCCATCATAGGGCCGGTGTTTACAACCCAGCAGCTGGTTCACATCCTTCCCATCTCTGTAAATCAGTGGATTAATCCACTGCTGGACATGCTGGTGAAGGACAACATCCTGAAGCGGCTGGAGAACACAGAGGAGCCGGAAGACGTGCAAGGTGCTCCAGAGGGGCCGGCCACCTCCGGGCAGGCAGGAAGCGGTAAGTGGTGGCTGCAGCGTGAGCCCAGGAGCGCTGGGGCTCCACAGGGCCCTGCTCACACACCTTTGTGCAGAGAGAGATTCTCAGTGGCTGTTGGAAGTGCCTCTGCCACTGTGCTAGCAGGCGCTGGTCGGAGCCCGGGCTGGGCTCAGACGGCAGCAGCACTCACCCAAGTGTGGCCTTTGCCCCAGTTGGGGCAGCTTTGAGGTCTGGCCCCCGCTTTGGCTGAGGCCAGGACTCATTGCCTTGCAGGGGTGGAGAGGCCCTCCGTGAACACGGGGTCCAGAAAACAACAGTCTGACGTCCTGGCCTTCTGCGCCCCACTGCTGTGGGAGGCGACGTACGAGCTGTGGCCCACGAGGGAGAGGGTGAACATTCACCGCCAGTGTGCCGCCTTCCTGGAGAAGCATGCGCACAAATGCCAGAGGTGCCACGGAGGGGACTTTGTGGCCTTCCACCGCTTCGGCGTCTCCAGCCCCCAGAAGCAGGGGAGCTGCCAGGGCTCTGCTGATGAGGATGACTGGTGCAGCTGGGAGGCCTTGGTAGTTGCTGGAGAACACCTGAGGAGGGCCAGGACCCACCCTGCAGAAGGCGAGATTCTGGCAGAGGGCGAGCAGACAACTCTGCGGGCCGAGGACGGTGGCGAGTGCTCCTGCCAGTGCGAAGCCATCGCCGAAGCAGTGCTTGTGCCCCTGGCTCGCCACTACAGGGCAATGGGCAGCACTTCCCAAGCCCTCTATTATGTGCTGGAGTGTGCGGCTGCCTACCTGCACGTCTCCAACAGCTACATGGTGAGTTACCCTGCTAGCCAGCACGAGCTGCATTAGCAGGGAGGAGGCCTGAGGGCTGACGGGGCTGGCCGCAGGCTCTGCACCAATGCTCACCTGCTGTCTGTGTGCTTGTTCCAAGGCCCTCATGAAGCTGAGCGAAGCAGAGGCTCTGAGGAGCTCCGTCAAAAAGGAAAGAAATGCCATCGACCGCTTTGAGGAGGCCATCTTCTTCAGCCTCAAAGGAGAGGTAAAGAGGCAGGCAAAAGCGGAGGGTGTCCGAAGAGATGCAGCCATACGCTTCCCCTGCTGGCAGGGAATGTTCCTGCCACAGCCAGCCCCTGGTCCATTTCTGCAGTCTCTGCAGGTCTTGGGCAAGTCCTCCACATCTGCATGCCTTCCTCTTCCTGTACAGGTCTGCAGTAACGTGGGATGTGTGAAGCTGGCCAAGGAAATGAGCAGGCAGGCGCTGAGACTGCTGGAAAAGCGGTTCCCCCGGACTCGTGCCGGGGCCTTTGTCAAGTCTCTGTGGGAAGGGTTGAAGCGTGCTCCTCAGGCCACAGGCAGAGCGTCCTTCCTTCCCCAGGAGGCTCGGTAAGCAACAGAAGGGACCACGCGGGAGAGGAAGAGCCCTTTTGTACCTGCTCCCACGCATCCAGGCCCAGGCCTGCCCGGGTTTCAGCCCATTTCCCAAGCCTTAGCAGGACTGAGGCATTCAGGCGTGATGTGTGGGTAGAGCCAGGGATGGCGCTGCCTCACGCTGCCTCCCCTGCACAGCACAGGAGAAGAATGCACACCTTTGGGTAAAAAGCAGCTTGTGCTGAGGGATGCTGTCACGGAGTCATCTAGATAAATCCCTTCTTCCAGCAATGTATCTGGCTAGCCCCACCGCCCTGCTTTCCCTTGCCCTGTCTGACTCAGTGCTCCACAGCTGTGCCTCTGGGCCCAACGGTTTCTCTTGCGTGGCAGGAGGAAGAAGCAAGCCTGGCTGGTTCAGCGGAGCAGATGCCTCTCCTTGCTCGAGGACCTCTACAGCCAGGAGGGCACATCTGGCGGACAGAGGTTCTCCCGCCTGGCAGCGCTCATGAAGGCCAACACGGACAGCAAGATGCACTCCTATCAGGCAGCAGACTCACACATTGGACAAGCCTTGAATTAAGGAAAATAGGTCAGGTTAAAAGCTATGTGCTTTCATGGCATGCTGAATTGGCAGCTGCAGATGTGGCCTTGTGAAGCCAGCTTTTGGCTGCCGATAACCGATGCTTTTCTACAGGCTTAGACAACGAGTGCAGACAGCGGGTCTCCTGTTCCTCCAAGTGACACCGTTCAGGTACCCTACGTCTGGAATGCAGACAGCAGGCTAGGACAGTAAACCACAAATTAACAAAGAAGCAACAAATTGGTGGACGGAGTTGTAGCCGATGAGAGGACCGGCCAAAGCCAGGTGAAAGAATACAGTGAGGAAGACCATGGCCTTCATCAGAAAGACCACCAGACAACCAGCAAGAGATACCACGCATGCGTAAAAGAACTGAGACGTGGGGCCGGGGGGGAAGGGGGAAATGTCAATCTTGTGGAAGGGGGACTCATCGTAATAACCCAGCCTCTTCTTGGACAGCTAGTGCATATGTAAGCAGCTTGTTTTTGAAGTGTGTGCCTTTCCTGACCTGTGGTATGCAGGCTTGGAGGGATTACCCCCCTGCATCCGGCGTGTGCGCAGCACTGAGTAAACATACCTGCTTTATAACTACTCTGTGGTTATAGAGTGTGATTCCGCACGCCAATTTGGCGAGCCAGCCAGGAGGCTCTTTGCTGGGCCGTGGGGCTGGTCGGCCCAGGAGGCACTTCTGGTGCGCCCCGAGAGATTCTCGGAGAAGACTCCCTGGGCCAACACATCCACCATGGAGCAGGGAAAGAGCCCCGGCTGCGGACCAGGTATGTTGGGAACAGGGAAGCCGTAAGTCGTAAGCGCGAGAAGTAGATTGTGTTTTTGCAGTGGAGATTTCCAGTATTTCCGTATGTAGCACAGGATAAGTTGCCTTTCACAAAGAAAGCTCCTGAACAGAGTAAAGTTGAGGCTGGGGTGATCTGACCTAGGTACAGTTGGCGCAGGCACTAGGTCAGGTAACTCTATAGGGTAGGGGAGAGTCCGGTACAGGCCGGAACGAGTGTGCTAAGTTGAAAGTGAGTTGTTGAAAAGATTGTCCTCCAATCGCCATCAAAGGTACAGAACATACCCAAAGACAATAGGTTGGTAGCAGACATTGCGTAGAAGTGTAACGTAGCAACAGCGTCGGAGGACTGTGAGCCTGGGATGCTCAACCAGTGAGTGCCAGGAGAGGCTTGACCTGCATCGGACCCAGGGTATGTCACGGAATGGATTTCACGGGCAAGTTGTGCAGTTTCTCCCTTGTCAGTAGGGATTGCCTATTACTGCAGTAGTAGTAGGTGTTGCCCGTTATTGCAATAACGAATAAGCTGCTCTTCACAGAGCTCTTTGCCTGATTAGAAACTGTTGATCTTGAGCGTGTTTCTCACAGTCTGGTGCCGAAACCCGGGAACAGCGTCGCCCACGGTGAGCCTCCGCCTCTGCAGCACAGGACGGTGCACCCCGCTCATTTTTCTGCAGCCCTGTGGGGTGGCAGCGGTGGTTCATTGTGGAGCCGGCTGCGGACCCGAGGATGGTTTTCAGAGGCAAGATCTGTGAACAGCTGGGGGATAGGGACGGACAGCGGGCACTGCGGTGTTGTGTGATTGACCCGGTAATTCCTGGCAACTCTGTGCACAGAGCGAGGTAGGAACAATCGTGTGTGATTAAGTACTGCCTTGGAGGTCGAGGTCTGGGACTCCTACGCTGTACGTGAACGTCTTTCCAGAAGGGTTGCTTGACGGTACATGCCTGCTATAAGTCCTTTAGGAAATAGGTTGAAAAACTGGAAGAGAAGTTCAAGAACCAGGGATAAGGATAAACAGAAAATGATTAGATGTCGTGTTGTTGTACGGCCTGAATAACCAGGAGGAGTCCGCATACGCTGCTTGTTGGATTTAGGGAGTGCAGCGGTCAATCATGGCTAGATAAAATTCCGTAGATAAGGAAGAACAGAGAAACCCCCGACGGGATCCTTTAAGCTGTGTGCTCCCTGTACTTTTCCCTAGGATTAAACTCACTCACTTTCCTCTACGCAGCGGTGTTCCCCCCCTTGCCGTCCTGGCCTCGAGTCAAGTCCTGTACCTACAGGAGGGAGGCTGGAGACAGCTGACAGAGTGCAGGGTACTGGCTCAGATCAGTCCCTTAACAGCCCACCTGAACCGAGCTCTGTGACTAGTGCTGATACTGAAAAGATAGAGCTCTGCCAGCTTAAGAGAGAATCGGAACAATGCAAAAGGGAGGTTATAAATTCTCCCTTTCCTAAATCTAACACCATTATCCCCACTGGCACTTCCGTGTATCCTCTTAGGGAAGTTCCAATGTTATCAGGGGACAGAGGAGATGTAAACTCCCCACTTGCGAGTGGAGAGGTGAGAAATTTCAAAAGGGAAACGAAACCTTTAATGCAAGATCCTCTTGGATTAGCAGAACAGTTTGATCACTTCTTGCTCTTGGTCATCAATTCAGCTTATGAAATACTGGGATTTAATTTAACTGGGAACACCTTAGGAATAACGGAGGTAGAGGGATCAGGAATGATAGTTTCACTTTTTGAATTACTGCTGAATTAAAATGGGGAGATAAAATAGTCACAGGGCAGTTGTCTTGTGTGCCAGAAGCAGGGACCAATTCACTGGGGAGAGACTGAATAGTTAAAGGAGGACTGCAGTTGAGAACTTGTGAAACAGGTAGAAAGGTGTCAGTGAATCTGCTAAGAGCCGACGATGAAAAAAATAGATAAATGCAAAGGTGTGGGCAGGGCAAGGAAGCCGGGGTGGACTCACAATCACTCCCTGAAAAAAATAACTGTCCGAGGAGGGAGTGAAGCTGTGAAGCAGCGACAAGATCCCATACCTTTAGAAAGGATAACGGGTCTAAAGCCTGTGATACAAACCTTGGTTAAGAATGGTCTTCTGGAACTCTGTCTGTCACCCTATTACACTCCAATTTTGCCAGCACAGAAGGCAGGTGGTACCTATGGGCTGGTACAAGATCTAAGAAAAATGAATGAAACAATTCCCAAGCGACGCCCCCTGGTTCCGAACCCCTATGCTTTAATGAGCCTGATCCCACAGGAACATGAAGGGTTTAGTGTGATCGACCTAGAAAATTGCTTTCTGGACCTGCTCTTGGGACTCAGGGAGTTGAGATCTTTTTGCCTTTGATTGAGAGGACCCCGAAATGGGATGCAAGCAGCAAAAAAGCTTCCTGCGGGATCCCGCCCCTTGTACAGATTGCTGTATTAGTCATTGTCACTGTCTGTCTTTGTAACTGGTCGATGTTTGTGTTGTAAAAACGTTACCTGTGGAATTCCAGTCCCTGCTTGAGGCAGCCTTGTCTTGCTGGGGGACGCTGGTCACGACTCTTGCCCGGGGAACTCGGTGTTCCCGTGCCCTGGGGAAGCAGGTGGACTCCATCACCCAGCCACACCCAGGGCATTTTCACCCGGTACCGAAGAGCGGCTGGGATAAGCAGCTGCTATGGGATGAAGGGGGTCCAAAGAAATTCTGGAAAAGACCATTCGGGGTCGTATTTTGGCTCAGTGGAGAAACGCCACCTATCAGCCGGGGGGAATGTGGGAATGGAATGCTGTTTCTGCAGTTGGAACGAACAAGAGGAGTCTTTTGTGGTCTGTGCTGCCATCTGTTGTCCTTTGTGGGTACTAACAGTTCTTTCTGGGTTTCTCTTCATTCCGACAAAGGGGGGTCTCTAATAGTGCCGTTAGGTAAACTTTCCATGTTGTGGCATGCTTAGTAGGTAGGTGAAGTAAGGAACAAGTAATTAACAAGTACAAAGGCTGCAGCTTTTGTATGATAGACTACAAAGCGTATTGAAAGGCTATTCTGTTTTGCCAGGAGGCTCTTAGCAAAAGAACAACAGACTTAGCAAGCAGCAGAGAAGCCAGGGCCTCCGCATGAGGTCGAACTGTCTCACTCTTGGCTCAAGAGGGATGCAAGAGATACTTCCCTCCATCCTCCTTCCAGCCTTCTCTCTGTCCTAGGACGAGCAGGTGTCCGGGAGTGGTGGCCTAGTGTTGAGTAAGCAAGGGTTGGAAGTCAATTAATTAGCAGTATACGCTTAGCTAGCAACACTTTACGTTTAGCCAGGATCTGTACGTTTAGTTGAGCGTCGGGAAGACTGTGAACCTGAAGTACTCAGCCAATGAGGAACCAGGGGAGGAAGAGAGAAGCGTCGGCTAATGGGGCTGAAAAGATGTCATCCTGTTTTCTGCGTGCCATTGCAATTGCAAATAAAATCTGCTTTATCAGAGATGCCGTGCTGATGAATTCTTGGGGTATTTCCAAGAGGAGCCTCGAGTGAGAGCCTTCTTGCTTCAGCTGCAGGAGGTGTCGTGCTCAGGGGCTCTTGTCCTGCTATCTGTCCAGATACCTGCTGGGATAGCGGCACGGCGGGTGGCAGACAATCCAGGAGGTTCCTGGAGTCTGTCGAGGACAACTTCCTGGTCCAGGTAATAGATGGACCAACCCGACGTGAAGCCTTACTGGACCTGGTGCTCACCGGTGCGGAGGAGAGCATTAGAGAGGTTAAAACTGGAGGCAGCCTGGGCTGCAGTGGCCGTGCCCTGGTGGACTTTGTGACCTGGAGGAACGCAGGCCTGGCAAAAAGCAGAGTCAGGACCGTGAGCTCCAGGAGAGCAAACTTGCAGCTGCTCAAGGAACTGCTGGGTGGGATCTCCTGGGAAAGTGTCCTTGAGGGCATGGGTACAGAACAGAGGTGGCAGCTCTTTAAGGACACCCTTCTGAGAGCGCAAGAGCTCTCAGTCCCCCAGCAGAAGAAACGGGGCAGGGGAGGCGGCTGACCGGCAGGGCTGAGCAAGGACCTGCAGCTTAAACTGAGGGAAAAGAGGGAAACGGACAGAAAGTGGAAGCAGGGTTGTGTGGCCTGGGAAGAATAGAGGGACGTTGTCCACACGTGAAGAAATAAGACTGGGAAAGCCAAGGCACAGGTAGAGCTGAACTTGGCGAGGGACGTGAAAAATATCACCAAGGTACATAAGCAGGAGGAGACAGGCCAAGAAGAGTGTTCCCCCTCTGATAAATAAGAACGGACAGCTGGCTTCCTCAGACATGGGTAAAGCTGAGGTGCTCAAGAAGTGCTTTGCCTCGGTCTTCACGGGTGGTCCGGCTCCTCCCCATGTCTGCCAGGACCCTGAAGATCTAGGCGTGGGTGAGAGGCGCGGGTTCCATCCCACTGTCGGAGACCTCCTCATGAAATTGAACATATATACGTCCACGGGACCGGATGATATCCATCCCAGGGTTCTGGAAGAGATGGCTGATGTGGCTGCCGAGCCGCTCTCCATCGTATTTGAAAAATGATGACTGTCTGGTGAAGTCCCCGGTGACAGGAAAAAGGGAAACCTTACTCCCATTGTTAAGAAAGGCAGAAAGGAAGACCCAGGCAAGAGCATACATGTTAAGGCACATATGAGAGGAAGAGGTGATTCGAGACAGCCAGCATGGCTTCACCAAGGGCAGTTCGTGCCTGACCAATCTGGTGGCCTCCTATGATGGAGTGACGGCTTCGGTGGATGGGGGAAAGGCGATGGATGTCATCTACCTGGACTTCTGCAAAGCCTTTGGTGTTGTCTTTCACCACATCCTTCTCTCTGAATTGGAGAGGCATGGATTTGAAGGCTGGACGCTTTGGTGGATTAAGAATTGGTTGGCTGGTCGCAGCCAAAGGGTTGTGATCAACAGGTCTGTGTCAGGGTGGAGGCCGGTCACAAGCGATGTCCCTCAGGGGTCGGTCTCGGGACCGGTGCTCTTCAACATCTTCATCAGTGACACAGACAGTGGCATGGAGTGCACCCTCAGCAAGCTTGCAGATGACACCAAGCTGAGTGGTGCAGTCGATACGTTGGAAGGAAGGGAAGCCATCCAGAGGGACCCAGACAGCCTGGAGAAGTGGGCTCATGACAACCTAATGAGGTTCATTAAGGCCAAATGGAAGGTGTTACGTTTGGGCCGGGGCAATCCCAGGTGTTTATGCAGACTGGGTGAAGAACCCCTTGAGAGCAGCCCTGTGGAGAAGGACTTGGGGGTCCTGGTGGACGAGCAGCTGGACATGAACCAGCAGTGTGCAGTCCTAAAGGGAGCCTATAAACAGGAGGGGAGTCAACTCTTGGAAAGGGTAGATAATAGCAGGACAAGGGGAAATGGTTTTAACTTGAAGGAGGGAAGATTTAGGTTGGATGCCAGAGGGAAGTTCTTCACTATGAGAGTGGTAAGGAGCTGGAACAGGCTGCCCAGAAGGGCTGTGGTTGCCCTGTCCATGCCTGGAGCTGTTCAAGGCCAGGTTGGATGGGGCCCTGGGCAGCCTGGTCCAGGATTCAGTGTGGAGGCTGGTGGCCCTGCCTGTGGTGGGGGAGTTGGAGATTCGTAATCCTTGAGGTCACTTCCAACCCGGGCTGTTCTGTGGTTCTGTGATTCTGTGAATATCCAGAAACTGTATGGGCAGTCCCGTACTTTAGCCACTGCCCACATGGTTTTCTGCTCCTCATGTCATAGTTTCCAATGCAGGCAGTGGGCGATGACTTCTGCTGATGTGTTTTCCAGTCATCTAACTTAAGCCAATGTGTTAGCTTCATCATTAGCCTGCCAGGTGACTGCAAGGCTTGATGTCTGGGGACACAGCCTTTCCTCATATGCGAGAAGCTCCAGGCCCCTACTCATCTCTGTGGCCATTCGCTGGACTCTCTCTAGAAGTTCCCTGTGTTTTTTTAACTGGGGAACCCAGAACTGGACTTACTACTCCCAATGTGGCCTCACCAGGGCAGAGTAGAGGAGGAGGACCACCTCCCTTGACCTGCTGGCCGGAGTCTTCCTAATGCACCCCAGGATACCATTGGCCTTCTTGGCCACAAGGGCACGCTGCTGGCTCACGGAAAATCTGTTACCTACCAGGAAATCTAGGTCCTTTTCTGCAGAGCTTAGGTCAGCCCGTAACCTGTACTCTATTCGGAGCCAAGACTAGCCTCTCAACAGAAAAAACTGTGAAACCGTTCTTACCAAATGTCCCCACTACACAGACACACCACCCTGCCGCAGCACCACCACCAGATACCCAAAGCCAGTATCTGGTGAATTTATCCACCGTCATAAAAGGGGTGGCCTGTTTGCCGTCCCCCAACACAATCTTTTCCTTCTGTGTTGTTTGTTTGTTTGTTTGTTTTGTCTCTAAGGCAAGAGGAAACTGCACTGCCACTCTATGGACGAGAGGCACTCTATGGACAAGAGAAACTCGCCTTAGTCACAAGGTAGACCGCGATTCTAAATGAGACCTTCTGAGCTCTCATGGATCATAGCATCTATGAACGGCATCTCCCCTGAACTGGGACACTCCCCAGGTACTACCAAATCCTATGCCTCTGTTCCGCAGGAGTAGCTGTCGAGATATTTTACCAGATCCACATATTTCTGTTTATTTCTGTCTGTAGGAGCATATGTGTTTTGTATCTGTCCATACGTACATAGACTAACCAGAGAATTATAGAATCCTCAGAGCTGGAAGGAACTTTTACAGATCATCTAGTCCACCTCCCCTGCAATCAACTGGGATCACAGCTCAGTCTGCTTGCTCAGAGCCTGGCCTTGAAAGTCCGTCGTGATATACTTGAAGAAGTCAGTGATGTATCTGAAGATGATTCAAACTAATTCGGATCCAAACCATTGATTCAGCACCAAGGAAATGACTTTGATGGCAATTCTCACAATTTAGCTGCTGGTGCTGTGAAAGTATTGGAAAAGGCTGCCAGTTCAGGTTTTCTCTCTTGTTGATGTGTGCAAATTCAGATTTCCCAGGCTGCATTTTAGTAGCAGTTAACCCATCTTTGCCAAGGGAACATTTCAGACCAATCGTTGCAACCTTGCCAAAGAGCTGTCATTGAAATAAGGCTAACGATCGCAATAGGCTAAGATACTAAACCAAATACGACCGAGATTGAGAAAAGCACAGAGGCAAGTAAGAGCCTGCCGTAGTTTGGTGTGTGTGCCTAATCTCCGGAGGATGCTGTACGAGCTGCACGTTTGTTGTAACTTCTGCGTGCGCGCGTGCTGATGAAATTCACAATTATCCTTCCAAACTCCAGCAGAGGGCGATATTTTCCTGCATATGAGCGCAACCCTTCCCAAACTCACCCGAGCAAATTGCCAACGTGCGGTCCGGAGGCGTTAGCGTTATTCAAACCGCTTTTGGAGAAGCAAACACTGTGATCCTAAGTCTTCTTTTAGGGCGCCATTAAGGATAAATTAGGCGTATTAGTATAAATTAGGTGTCGGCGACAGGTAAGAAAAACAAACGTGGGAAATGTTTTAGAAAGTGATTATTTAGAAAATTAAGTGACTTTCTCCCCATTAAAACCTTTATTTTGGAAGTCTCCTTAGGCACAGAGTCGATGCTGGAGGTCCAGCAGCAGCCGTTCCGTAATGGGAGCTCTCCTCATCTTTGGAGTTGAACAAAGATCACAGAAATGATGTTGTTCAGCCCAGGATGATGAGTAAAGCTGCAGAAGGTCTACCGGTCTGTAGACTGTAAACTGGAGACTGCTCTTTACTGGATGAGTAAAGCCGCAGAAGGTCTGCGCAAGGTTAAAAGAACTGCATAGGGAAGGGTGCGAGGCTCATGGCAATCAGCTAGTGCCTCAAGCTCCAGCATTTGCTTTCTCCTGCCTGTAGTTGCATAGTGTCTGCAACACTGCACAACCAGAGAAATTCTTTCATCCTCAAGCACGGCTTACACTATCTATGGCTCCCATTGCAATCCTGAAACGGAGCAAGCAATTACAAACTGCAAAGAGAAACAGTTCTGTGCACATCCACAGCTGTGTGTCAACAGCCACGCTTCCGTCTGGGAGCGTGCTGGCTTTGCAAAGGACTGCCAAGCACCTGATTCTGTGCAGAATTAAAGCAGACACCTCAGCGTGGACTCCGACTCTGCGCGCTTACCGGCTGCGTGCACCGGCCACCGGCCCAGCCCCCAGTCGGGATGAGGCGCTCATCACGACTGCAAAACACAGCACCGTAACAGCCACCGCAAAGAGAAGGAACTCCACCCAGTCACAGCCAGCACAAGCAGCCTGCGCGCACGCGCTGCCCGCCCTTCCGTTGCTCAGCCAGCTGCCGTCGGGGACCGGGTCCCGGCTCGCCGTGCCTGAGGCGTCTCGGAGTCCTGGGAACAGCCCTGGGCCGCTCCCTGCCGGGGGAAGCGGCTGCTCTTTCGGCCGCCCCTCAGAGCGGCCCTGGGCTCACTGTGCCGCCTGGAGCGGTGGGCGTCTCGTCCTCGTCCCTCGCAGCGGGGCACGGTCGTCTTGTTCTGAGGTACCCCGGTACCACAGGGCGCTGACAATGGCTTCTGCTTGGGAGAGGAAGTACTACTACTCCGATCTGGGGAAGAAAGTGGTGCTTCTCCCCAGCCTCCTTCTCCGTGAGGAGTTCAAAGACATTGGTTACCCCATGATTTTTGAGGGAGTGCTGCTCCTGGCCGATGTCTCAGGTGGGCTGGGCGTGGCGGAGCCCCCACAGACATGAGCCCATGGGATGCTCCAGGCCCTCGGCAGCTCTGCCGCGAGACAGGGTGGCCATCTTGTCACTGCGCAGGCCTCCTGCCGTGCTGCCCAAAGAGCGGGCAGCTTCTCCTGGGCCGTCAGCCATGGCTGTGACGAGCGCTGAGCTGGGGCCGGGGAAGGGGTGAGCTACCAGTGCACGCAGAGGCAGGCGTCCTGATTTGCGGCTGTCTTTCTGGCAGGTTTCACTGCCTTGGCAGAGAAGTGCATCCAGCAGAGCGGCCCAGAGAGAGGAGCTGAGGAGATGGTGCAAACCCTCAACGCCTACATGGGTGACATTCTGGAACGTAAGAGCCGTGCTGCTGGGCTGTCGGGCATCGAGCCCTGGGGCTCGCTCACTGTGGACAGAGCCGTGCTGGGCCGCCCGCTCCTGCCTGCCTGGAAGGGGCGAGGAGCCGCAGCCGGGCTGTCTTTGGTGGGGCCGGGTCAAGAGGTGGTGGGCACAAACTGAAAGGCGGGAGGCTTCGCTGGGCAGAAGGAGAGGCCTCTGCGGTGAGGTCGACTGAGCTGCGGCGCAGGTTGCCCAGGGAGGCAGGGGGGGCTCCCCACCCAGAGGTCTTCACGAGGCCTGCAGATGTGGCCCCGGGCAAGCGGCTCCGGGTGGCTCCGCCTCAGCGGAGGGGTGCGCAGAGCTGGAGCAGATGCACTCCAGAGGTGCCCTCCTGCTTCCACCACGCTGTGCACCGCATCTCAAGGCGCTGCCTCCCTGCTAGCTGTGCGACTTCCAGGGCTGTGGCCGCAGCGGTCCTGGGAGCAGGGCTTTCTGGAGCCGTGGCCTGGTCCTGCACCGCCACGGTGCTCCTCTCCAGGCGCAGTGGCTCTTCCCGTGGCTCCTGGATGAAGGTGTCCCTGTAACTCTGCTTTTCCTTCTCTTTGTCTGCAGAGGTGCTGGCTTTTGGAGGAGACATCCTGAAGTTTGCAGGTGTGTACGTAGGAGGAGGCAGAGTCGGTGTCCTGCTGATGCGCAGCGTCTCCCACGGAAGCCTCCTGGATTCCACTCTGCTTTTTGCGGAGAGCAAAGGGGAACTGCTTTGCCTCCAGCTTTGAGCAGGGCTTCTCCCTGCAGGAGAAGTGGGGGGTGGGGGAGTGGGGGGGGCAGGGAGCCCCGTCTTTCAGTGCCGAGGGGCGCTCACGGTGGGGAGTGTTGGCCTCACTGCTGTCCCCCACCACCCACCCTCTTGCTCTGCTGCCCTGGAGGTTGCTGTGGCTGGCCCAGCAGATGGGAGGGGTCCCTGAGGCCAGGCTTCCCCGGAGGTCCTTCAGGATGCCACCCTCCCACAGTCCCCTCTTCCTCGGCACGCCGGCCAGCTGCCTGCTGCTGTCCCTGCGGCTGGATGCAACTCAGGGAGAGTCAGCCCTCGGGAGAGCCTTCACCTGCCCCTTGCTTTCCCCAGGGGATGCCATGCTGGTGCTGTGGAGAGCAGCAGGGCCTCAGCTGCCTACGGCCATCAACCTGGCGCTGCAGTGCTGCAGGAAGGTCCAGAAGAAGTACGGCACTTATGACACGCACAGTGGTCTCAAGCTCCACCTGAAGATAGGTACGGGCACAGATGGCTCAGCTGTGCCACATGCACAGCCCCAGTACCCTCCAGAGCCAGTGGATAGCCTCCCCTGCCAGCATTTGCAGGGCAAGCAGGAGGCAGCGAGGGCGGGGGAGGCCGGGGCTCCTTCCCTGCCTGCCTGGCGTCAGCTGTAGCACAGGCCCCTCGCTCCCAGTGAGGGTCCCAGAGCACAGCCTGCTCCGTCCATGGGGGCCCCAACGTCTGACCCCGCTGGGAGGTAGAAACGCCCGTTTCTGGGACCTGTGGCGGTATGGGCCTGAGAAGGACGCACGAGGCCCTTCCCCTCCCTGGGCCTGTCTCCAGGCTGGGCGTCAGCTGAGCCTCTGTGCAGCTGGGGGCCGCCGAGTTCCAAAGGTTCCCTGTGTTCACGCCGCTGGTCTCTCTCTCCCCAGGGATCTCCGCCGGGATGCTCTCCTTCATGTCCGTCAGAGGCGGGGATCGTCAGTACTTCTTCGTCTGCAGCGGAGCCCTGGACGAAGTTGTCAAGGCCCAAAAGCTTTCGGCTGCCCATGAGGTAGTGCTGTCACAGACCTGCTGGGAGCTGTGTGATCAGCAGCGAATCAGGGCCAAGCCTCTTGCTGGCAAAGGGGCCGTGAAGGTGAGTGGATGGGGTGTCCTGGAGCCCTTTGGAAGACCCGCACCTGGGTGGGGAGGCGGCTGAGAGGCTGAACGTGGCCACAGCCGTAACCGTAAGCGTAGGCAGAGAGCCAAAGCTGTTGGCCTTGCACCTCAGCTGAAAGTCCAGAGAGGTGGGCTTGCCCTTCTCTGGGAAGTGAGAGTGGAGGGGCAAGCCCCGTGCCCTGGGGCTTCTGGGGAGGCCAGTGGCATTCCTTTCCTCCTGTGTGTCTTCAGGTTGTGGGAATGAGGCGCTTAGCTCGCCGAGAATGGAAAGATGCTGTAGTCCAGCTGAGCAGTGCCAGAGGGGAGAGGCATTTGAAAGGGACGGGTGAGTTCCTTGTCCTGTGACTGGCTGGAAAGGTGGGCCCTGCCTGCTTCACAGGCACGAACAGGAGCAAGCACAGGAGAATCTTTCCCTCGCCGTGTCCAGCTTCCCAAGGCCCTGTAGGCCTGCCCTGCCAGTGACGGCCTGCGTTTCCTTTCCTTAGGCCTCCGAAGGCCGACTCTTAGGATGTGCGATGATTCTGAACTGGCAGCGAGGCTGGAGAAGTACTTATCGACAGCTGTTCTCCGGAAGGTATGGCCACCACTGCTGGCGGCTGCGTGCAGGGAGGGCAGAAAACAGTGTGGAGCTCTTGGGAAAATGGGCAGCCAAAAGAAAGTGCAGTCTGAGGCGAGAGCCCGACGGAGGAAAAGAGATGCCAGGGCTGCTGTGGCCAGACGTGCCCAGAAGCTGTCCGTTTGTGCAGCTCCTCTGAGAGGCACGGCTGGTGAGAGGCAGACTTCCCTCTGTCTTTTGCACGGCTGTTGTTCTGGAGATTGCGCAGGCATGGGGGCGGGAGCCTCCGGGGGGCTCCGGGACAAGATCCCGCTCAGCAGCCTAGGGGAGGGCAAAGAGTCTTCCCTCGTGTCTGCACGTGTCACAGGACAGAGCAGCTTTGTGCCAGGACTCGGTACCTGGGAGGACTCCCCCATCCTCCAGTAGCACCTGGCATTGCCTGCACGCCTGCTCTCCCTCGGTGTCTGCTGTGGGCCCAGAGAAGCCCCTGGGAGAGCAGGCTGGCAAAGCTGTTGTGCTCTGCTCTTGCAGCTTCGTGAGGACGTGCCGCTGGAGCTGTGCTCTGAGCTACGGCCCGTCACCAGCCTCTTTGTCCATCTGAAGTTTGCTGACAGGATCAACGCAATCGAGCTCAGCAGCAGCCTCGGTGACTGCAGCAACACGATTTCAGGCATCATCAGCCCTCACAAGGGTGAAATCAACAAAACTCTTCTGTTTGACAAAGTGAGTGCGTGACAGCCATCGCACCCCTGGGGTGCCTCTGCCTGTTTGGCAGCAGGGGAATGGGAAGCCGCTCTGCCCGGCTGCTGGGATCTGTGGGTTGACCTGAAGCTCCGCTGGTCTCCCCAGTGCCTGCGGTGGAATGCATCAGCTGCTGGCCATCGGTGTTGTAGAACAAGATGTATTGCACCTCTTCTTTGCAGGGCTGCACCTTCCTCTGCGTGTTTGGATTTCCTGGAGAAAAGCTGGCCCACGAGATCACCCACGCCTTGGAATGCGCTATGCAGATCTTCCACATGACCTCCATGGGCCTGAGAAAACTCCAGTGAGTGCACGTTATGGGGCGTGTGTGCTGCCTGGGACGGCACGAGGGGAATGATGAGCAAGAGACGTGCCCTCTGGCTTGTCCTCCTTCGCCCCTGGCAGGAAGGAGGCGGTGTCTCAGAGGTGGCAGGTTAGCCCACGGCAGCCAGGCACAGTCCCCCCAAGTGCCGCCTGCCAGTCACCGTGTCGGAGCGAGCCCTCACCAGGGCATGGAGCTCCTCGGTGCCAGAGGCAGGCTCCTCTGGGCGAGGGGGCCAGGAGCAAGGCCTGGGCCCGGTCCCTCGACCTCCAGTGGCTGCCATTGTGAGTGCTGTGCAGGCAGCAGCTGCTTGCCTCCCCGCTAAGGAGAAGAGCCTGTGGCCTGGTGCAGGTTGCAGCCATCAGGCCTCGGGGGAGGGCTCCAAACGGTCTTGCCTGTGCCCTACCTACGTCCCCTGCCACCGGGGCGTGTTGCGCCCCAAGCTCTCCAAGTCCCCAGGACCCATGCTGGTGCGTGTGGTCCCAGTGCTGAGGAGGGGGGGGAGAGGTGGGAAGGGATGGAACGGGGCGAGCAGGACTGCAGCAGGGCTGCTGCTGAATCCACGCCACTCTCTCTGTGTGCCAGGCTAGTGTCTGTTGGGGTCAGCAGCGGGGCAGCGTTCTGCGGCTTCACTGGCCATCCCGAGAGGTTTGAACACACAGGTAGGGCTCCTTTGTCTTAGGAGTGTGAGGCTGGCATGGCTCTGCTTCAGTGCATCGGTGTGGACGAGGCGGCTGGGCTGAGGCAAGGACACGCTACAGCCTGCTGGGGCCTTGGGGCGGGAGGATGGGCTCAGAGACGTGCGGTTCCCTTTGGGTCCGCTTACCCTGCAGTTGGGTTGGCTTGTGCCAGGAGGGGAGGTTGCCCTTGGCCTTGAAGGTTTCCCAACTGCGCTGACGTATGCTCTTTCTCTGTGGCAGCCCTTGGCTTTAAGGTGAATTTGGCCGCCTGCATGATGGTGGCCTACCCGGGGGTGGTGTCCTGTGATGCAGAGACCTGCGCAGCCTCTCGCCTGCCCAGCTACTGCTTCAGAGCGTTACCAAAGAGAAACTTGAAAGGCGTTATCAGTCCCACCACTGTCTATCAATACGTGGGGACCACCGAGAAGCAGTAAGTGTTCTCTGAGCTGTGCACGTGAGGGGAGAGGGGCCTCAGGGGTACGACCTTGGCCGAGCAGAGGGCTCGAGTTCTGCAGCGAGACCAGGCTGCTCTCCCACAGACCTCCCTTGCCTGTGGCTGAGAAAATCGGAAGCCCTGGTGCGGGTCTGCTTTCTGCCTCTGTGCCCTTGTGCCTCTTGCTGCTAAGAGTGTGGAAATGATGGCACCGGGATGGGGAAGGCTGGCCTGTCTTTGGACACACAGGGTAGCCTTGCGTTCTTTGTCCGAGCGGCTTCTTCAGTACAGCCTGGCTTCTTTCCTCATCTTGAATTTCTTTGGTTGTTGCCTCCGGCAAGGGACTTTTGTTAGCTTCGGCTGTCGTGCTGTGGCTGCTGGGCTTCCTTATGCTCGAGGCTGTGCTGGTGTGTCACCTTGAGCTTTGGCCAGGGGAACATGCTCGGAGTAAGATGCTGCTTGAGAGGGGGGTCTCCACTCCTCCACAGCAGGCTCTGCGTGCTCCGGCTTCTGACCCATTAGGCGACTCCTGTTTGCTCTTCTCCCCCTTCTAGACAACGTGACGTGGGCGTTGCCGAGGAGAGGTCACCCTATGGTCCCTTGCTGGGTAGGTGGAGAACTCATCCGAAGCCCACTTGCTTCCCTTTGCCCAGTGCTGGGGGCTCTGCTGTGGGCTGCCCCTGGCACACAGCTGAGCGCCACGCAGCTGCTTCCTCGCTCCCTCCCTCCCTCCCTTCCTCCCTCTCTCTCTGCTGCGGGATGGGGGAGAGAAGTGGAGGGGCTCCCCGCTTTTCAGCACGCTGCAGCAGCTCATTTCCTTGTGGGTCTGCACAGGTCGGGAGGCAGAGATTGACCGCTTTGAATGCTGCTTGGAGGCCTATGAGCATTTGGAAGAACCACACGTCCTGGCATTTGTGGGCATTCCAGGCTCTGGAAAGAGCCACTTACTTGCCGAGCTGGCCATTTTAGGCCGGGCTGCTGGGCACAGGTAAGCACTGTGGAGCTGTCGCTTTGGCACCCCTCCGCCACCCATCCCCTGGCGTTTGCAGAACGCAGTTCGGGTGCTGCTGTGCCCAGCCCTTGCACTGCAGCCTCCCAAAAAAGCCTGCTGTGGACCCAGCCAAACAGTACCCACCTCCTCAGAGAGTTCCAGCTGGCTCTGTGAGCCACTGTTCTCCTCCTTTGTCCCTGGGCCGAGCACAAAGAGACGGAAAGAGCTCCAGCTGAGGAGCTGAGAGGAAGCAAGGTGGCCCACCTCAGAAGCGCTGCTTGCCCTCTGGCTGTTTTCCAGAAGGAGCACTGGGGCAGAAAAGCCTTGCTGTGGGCCAGGCGGCAGACACAGACCCGCCACCTGCTGAGGCCTTCCTTCTTAACCCAATGAGTGCCTCTGCAGGGGGTGCATAGTGCAAGCCGGGCTGGGGCTGCGGAGGCGCAGGGGCCGCGGCCAGCCCTCCCAGTGACCGGCCTGCAGCCGCCCACGGGGACTCTTTCTTATACGACGAGTGGAAAGCTCGGTCCTCTCCACGACGCACTTGGAGAGTCCCGCTTTCCTCTGCAGAAAGGACCAGGCGGCTCACCTATAAAACACTGCTGTCCAGGCAGGCTGGAGCTACCGGGAGGCAATTCTGGATCTCAGCGCCTTCTGCTTTTGCACCGCAGGGTCAACACTGTGGAACTGGCAGAGGAGAACTTGCAGCAGCCCTTCTCTGCCATCCGTCTGCTGGTGGCCAGGGCACTGGGTCTCCAGGCCGGTGAGACTTGCAGTGACAGGCAGCGCGCCCTGCAGACCGTGCTCCAAGGCACAATAGAAGAGAGCAGCTATTGCTTGCTCAATGATGTTTTCTTAGTGGAGGTGAGAGCGAGAGGCTGTCCTGCTTGGATGCTCTGCTGGGAGCAGCTCAGCTCAGGGCTGGGACTCGTGGGGCTCGTACCCCACCTGTCTGATTCCCGTGCCCAGGAGTCTCCCTGTGCATGGGGTGCTCCTGTGCCATGCATGTGCCCTGGGTCTCGTTCAGCATCCTGGAAGTGGCATTGACGAGGGGCTGGTGCTGGCCGCACGCAAGAGCAGAGGCATTCTGCTCTGCAGTCTTGCTTTGCGGGATAGGTGTGCCTAGACCCTCAGCTATGTTCCTCTCTGTCTTTCCTGGACAGTTTCCCATCACAGACGAGGTGTGCAGGATGCGTCACACTGAATGGAACAGTGCGTTCCACCTGACTTGTACGCAAGTGCTACAGAAGGTGAGCACGTCTCCCTCCTCCCGCCTCACAGGAGCCAAACAACCGTGCTGGCTGCGGGCTCCGCGCTGGAGCTGCCTGAGGGGGTGGCAGGATGAGGCGCCTGGGTCACGGCCCTTCCAAGAACTTTGCCCAGCTTCTCTCCTTCTGCGGGGGAACTGATGTTAGAGGAGGCCTTACAGTCTCTCAGAAGCAAAGTTGCTAAACTCCTGGAGAGGGAGGTGGCCGAGGAGAGGCTTCTGGCTATCCCCTTGTCTTGAGGAGAGAAAGTCCTCCCCAGAAGACGCTCAAGAATCCACCAGATTCCACTCAGAACCACCTGTTTTTATTTTTTTTTTCAGGTGCTTGGAGGGGAATTTGGCATATTTTTCGTCGACAATGCCCACTTCGTGGACTCTGAGTCCTGGTCTATCATGTGGCCCCTGCTCCAAAGCATCACGGTCCTTATGGTCATGAGCTTAGCTCCGGGCCATGACAGAGCAGAGGACATTTTCAAAGCTGCCACAGACAGCACAACATCGGAGAGAATCACCTGTCTTCGTCTGGAAGGGCTGAAAGCTTCCGACGTGGTGCGGAAAGCCTGCCAGGAGCTTGGAGTGCGCAGCATCCCCAGGGAGCTGGCAAGGTAAAGCCAAGTCGGGGAGCTCTTCTGAAGGGGTTGCATTTATGCTGACCACGGCTGGGAATCGCCCTGCAAAAAAGGCAGCCACGGGGCTGATGGGTCTCTCCTTAAGCCTGGCCATAGCAGGTGTGAGCTGAGAATGGGCAACTGCCACGAGGCAGCAGAGTGTGGATGGTGTCAACCCTTTGCTGTTGCCGTGGCTTGCTCTTCTGTGCTTTAGGCACTGTCCAGCAGCCTTTCCTGATGGATTCCCAGGAACGCTGTGGGTCTGGGGGGCCCCAGGCACTCACGCCCCATCCAGAAGCCATGCGTAGCCATGTTGAAGAGGCTGGTTAGCCTACGAGACCCGAGTGACTCACCACCCACCAGAACTGTGCTGCACCTTACTTCCCTGGTGTCGGTTGTGCTCCTGCCCAGGTTCCTGATCCAGAGAAGCTCTGGCATCCCATATTACTGTGAGGAACTGCTGCGCTCCCTGCGTTGCAACAACATGCTCTTGTTGCACACCGGGAGGCCGAAGGAAGGAGAGGACAGCTGGCAGAGCCTGATGGGTAAGCACCCTTGTTGCCAATCAGCTGTTGGCTGTGGTGCATCCTCTCCCGCACAGCCGCACCTTGCTGCTCCCTTGGCAAAACACCGGCTCAGCTCCTTGTTCATGCTCCCCGTGCTCTCCCTGTCTTCTGCAGCCAAGGCATCACCCGCTGTCACAGCTGCCTCAAGCCCAGGTACTGGGAGTGACGGCGAAAGGATGTGTGCCATCAGACCAGACGTGAGCCTGGAGACCCCCATGCTGCCGTTTGCCTTGAAAGGTGAGGAGCTGAGCAGCGCTCGTCCAGTTTGTGGCTGTGCCCCAGCTTCGTTTCCCGGGGTGCAGGTGAGAGAGAGGCTGAGCACCTGCGTGCTGCAGAGTCACCCCCTCAGCCTTGGGGCTCAGCCAGGAAGGTGACTCCAGTCCAAGCAGGCTGTGGTTTTCCCCTGTTGGCAGTGGACCAGCTCTGAGCTGACCGGTGAGCTGCACACCATGGGTGGGGGAGCTCTGAGTCCAGCTCTGGGCTGGTGAGAATGCTTTGTGTTCTCTGTGTGCACTGCTGGCTATGAACCCAGTGCAGACCTAGCAGGTCCCCCTAGTAGGTGGGACGTGCATACCTGCTGGACCGTGCCCTCCCCATCACCGGTTGGGAGCATTTGTCTGTCTGAGTGTCTCTGTTTTCCCTGGCTCCTGTGACCTGTGACTGGGGGGGGAAGCAAAGCCATCTTGAAGATACCAACCCTGGGCTCTGGTTGCCCAGCAGGTGCCGTCCTGAGGAAAGGAGGCCAAAGTCCTCCCCGTTTGCTCAGGTGAAACTCTCCGGCTTCTCCAACCTCAGGCTCAGGGACAGGCAAGACAGAGATGTGTTGCTTCTTCTTGGCAGAGATTGCGCTGGCTGAGCTGGACCGGATGGATCTACAGAAGCAGATGGTTCTGAAGTTTGCAGCCATCATAGGGCCGGTGTTTACAACCCAGCAGCTGGTTCACATCCTTCCCATCTCTGTAAATCAGTGGATTAATCCACTGCTGGACATGCTGGTGAAGGACAACATCCTGAAGCGGCTGAAGAAGACAGAGGAGCCAGAAGACGTGCAAGGTGCTCCAGAGGGGCCGGCCACCTCCGGGCAGGCAGGAAGCGGTAAGTGGTGGCTGCAGCGTGAGCCCAGGAGCGCTGGGGCTCCACAGGGCCCTGCTCACGCACCTTTGTGCAGAGGGAGATTCTCAGTGGCTGTTGGAAGTGCCTCTGCCACTGTGCTAGCAGGCGCTGGTCGGAGCCCGGGCTGGGCTCAGACGGCAGCAGCACTCACCCAAGTGTGGCCTTTGCCCCAGTTGGGGCAGCCTTGAGGTCTGGCCCCCGCTTTGGCTGAGGCCAGGACTCATTGCCTTGCAGCGGTGGAGAGGCCCTCCGTGAACACGGGGTCCAGAAAACAACAGTCTGACGTCCTGGCCTTCTGCGCCCCACTGCTGTGGGAGGCGACGTACGAGCTGTGGCCCACGAGGGAGAGGGTGAACATTCACCGCCAGTGTGCCGCCTTCCTGGAGAAGCATGCGCACAAATGCCAGAGGTGCCACGGAGGGGACTTTGTGGCCTTCCACCGCTTCGGCGTCTCCAGCCCCCAGAAGCAGGGGAGCTGCCAGGGCTCTGCTGATGAGGATGACTGCTGCAGCTGGGAGGCCTTGGTAGTTGCTGGAGAACACCTGAGGAGGGCCAGGACCCACCCTGCAGAAGGCGAGATTCTGGCAGAGGGCGAGCAGACAACTCTGCGGGCCGAGGACGGTGGCGAGTGCTCCTGCCAGTGCGAAGCCATCGCCGAAGCAGTGCTTGTGCCCCTGGCTCGCCACTACAGGGCAATGGGCAGCACTTCCCAAGCCCTCTATTATGTGCTGGAGTGTGCGGCTGCCTACCTGCACGTCTCCAACAGCTACATGGTGAGTTACCCTGCTAGCCAGCACGAGCTGCATTAGCAGGGAGGAGGCCTGAGGGCTGGCCGCAGGCTCTGCACCAATGCTCACCTGCTGTCTGTGTGCTTGTTGCAAGGCCCTCATGAAGCTGAGCGAAGCAGAGGCTCTGAGGAGCTCCATCAAAAAGGAAGGAAATGCCATCGACCGCTTTGAGGAGGCCATCTTCTTCAGCCTCAAAGGAGAGGTAAAGAGGCAGGTAAAAGCGGAGGGTGTCCGAAGGGATGCAGCCATACGCTTCCCCTGCTGGCAGGGAATGTTCCTGCCACAGCCAGCCCCTGGTCCATTTCTGCAGTCTCTGCAGGTCTTGGGCAAGTCCTCCACATCTGCATGCCTTCCTCTTCCTGTACAGGTCTGCAGTAACGTGGGATGTGTGAAGCTGGCCAAGGAAATGAGCAGGCAGGCGCTGAGACTGCTGGAAAAGCGGTTCCCCCGGACTCGTGCCGGGGCCTTTGTCAAGTCTCTGTGGGAAGGGTTGAAGCGTGCTCCTCAGGCCACAGGCAGAGCGTCCTTCCTTCCCCAGGAGGCTCGGTAAGCAACAGAAGGGACAATGCGGGAGAGGAAGAGCCCTTTTGTACCTGCTCTCACGCATCCAGGCCCAGGCCTGCCCGGGTTTCAGCCCATTCCCAAGCCTTAGCAGGACTGAGGCATTCAGGCGTGATGTGTGGGTAGAGCCAGGGATGGCGCTGCCTCACGCTGCCTCCCCTGCACAGCACAGGAGAAGAATGCACACCTTTGGGTAAAAAGCAGCTTGTGCTGAGGGATGCTGTCACGGAGTCATCTAGATAAATCCCTTCTTCCAGCAATGTATCTGGCTAGCCCCACCGCCCTGCTTTCCCTTGCCCTGTCTGACTCAGTGCTCCACAGCTGTGCCTCTGGGCCCAACGGTTTCTCTTGCGTGGCAGGAGGAAGAAGCAAGCCTGGCTGGTTCAGCGGAGCAGATGCCTCTCCTTGCTCGAGGACCTCTACAGCCAGGAGGGCACATCTGGCGGACAGAGGTTCTCCCGCCTGGCAGCACTCATGAAGGCCAACACGGACAGCAAGATGCACTCCTATCAGGCAGCAGACTCACACATTGGACAAGCCTTGAATTAAGGAAAATAGGTCAGGTTAAAAGCTATGTGCTTTCATGGCGTGCTGAATTGGCAGCTGCAGATGTGGCCTTGCGAAGCCAGCTTTTGGCTGCCCATAACCGATGCTTTTCTACAGGCTTAGGCAACGAGTGCAGACAGCGGGTCTCCTGTTTCTCCAAGTGACACCGTTCAGGTACCCTACGTCTGGAATGCAGACAGCAGGCTAGGACAGTAAACCACAAATTAACAAAGAAGCAACGGATTGGTGGACGGAGCTGTAGCCGATGAGAGGACCGGCCAAAGCCAGGTGAAAGAATACAGTGAGGAAGACCACGGCCTTCATCAGAAAGACCACCAGACAACCAGCAAGAGATACCACGCATGCGTAAAAGAACTGAGACGTGGGGGGGGGAGGGGAGGAAGGGGGAAATGTCAATCTTGTGGAAGGGGGACTCATCGTAATAACCCAGCCTCTTCTTGGACAGCTAGTGCATATGTAAGCAGCTTGTTTTTGAAGTGTGTGCCTTTCCTGACCTGTGGTATGCAGGCTTGGAGGGATTACCCCCCTGCATCCGGCGTGTGCGCAGCGCTGAGTAAACATACCTGCTTTATAACTACTCTGTGGTTATAGAGTGTGATTCCGCACGCCAATTTGGCGAGCCAGCCAGGAGGCTCTTTGCTGGGCCGTGGGGCTGGTCGGCCCAGGAGGCGCTTCTGGTGCGCCCCGAGAGATTCTCGGAGAAGACTCCCTGGGCCAACACATCCACCATGGAGCAGGGAAAGAGCCCCGGCTGCGGACCAGGTATGTTGGGAACAGGGAAGCCGTAAGTCGTAAGCGCGAGAAGTAGATTGTGTTTTTGCAGTGGAGATTTCCAGTATTTCCGTATGTAGCACTTCTGCAGGGCTCCCCGCCGCTACAGGCTAGTCAGGCCGTCGTCAGCCCAGCTCTTGTATTCGTGCAAAGGGCATCAAACACAGTCTGCTGCCTCACACGGGGCACCATTTGTTGCCTTCTGCAACTGTGATGTTAGCCACCTGTGTCAGCCCTCTTGCACACACTGACCAATTACCTGATCAGGGCCAAATGACTGCAGACGCACACCAATATGATGAGCAGCAAAATGGCGTCTACTCACTACTAAGCACAGCTTATATACCTTTACTTAAGCTATCGTGCCCTGTCTTGATTTGTCCATACCGGATCTTAGCCCCTTACTACAATTCCTTATTTGGCTCCTATTGTCTCCTCATTCCTTCGCCTTCTTATCTGGTTTACTTTGTTAGCGAGGACAGTCTGTCTGAGCACAACAGCACCCTTTCACTGTGCTTAGGGAGAGGCCTATCCCGTACAGCACGTATCCCCATCAAGCGCCTACTACAACATCTCCCCCTCCCTAAGCTAAATATTCCTTACACACATGCCTCACCCGTACATTGCGAAGCAATGCAAAGCGCCTAATGCTAAATACATTTCAGCAAACTATCTCCACTATCCCTCCACAGCGATCCTTAAGCAAACATCAGAGCAACAGGGAGTCCTTTCCCGTCATAACCCGACTCCCCGTGCCCGGTCAAGCCTTGCCCTGTTACAGCACGAACGCAACAACCTAAACCCTTCTACAACCTTTCACGCAGTCTATGATACTCAATCCGATGGTCAAAAGTCTTTTCCATCACTCGTTGCAAGGAGTTCTGCAAGCATCCTACAAAGCATGGAAGGCAGATTAGAATACATATAAAGATTGCGAGCCCTATTGCGAGAACCTTACGCAATTGCTTTAATCATGAACCCACTCCCCCAAACAGTCTGTGCAATTTCCGAAATGGTCACTCTCTTCTTTAATCTTCTGTGTATGTTCTTGCATCCATTATAGTTGTTTATGACACACTGTGATCGCCAGGGACACCATAAACATCAGCAACATCGGAAGTGTCAGTGTTGCAGGTGTGGTACTCCTCTTGATGAGTAGTTCTCGATCCCGTCGTCCGTCCCTCAGTTGTTCTGGAGTTAGCTTCAGTTTGCCAATGAAGAATTTCTGTAGAAAAACTTCTACCTAGACTCAGTTTTGGCAGATATGTTACTTATATCTGGTGTTAGTTTTCATGATGGTACCCACAGAATTTCCCCAGATTCATGATGTTTAACTGCCGCATACCCGACAACGGATACCCTTTAGCAAGCCCTTCCTGCGACCAGGAGGCCCTGACTGACCTCCCCCAGAGGGGCATTGTGCTCTAACGTGGCCATACTGGCCGCATCGGAAACACAGCCCTTGCTGCTGCAGCGATCTTTGCTGTCGCGGGCCAACAGCTGCAACTATAGCTGCGGCTAGCCCTTCATTAGTTAAATGAGCCACCTTGAGCTTATCTAAGACATACTGAATAATTTCTCCCAGGGTATTAAGCGTACTCGGGCCAGCTCGTAGCAATGCCTTAACACTGTCATGTGATTTCTGACGCAGGCAGTCAATGATCACTGGCCCTTGGGCTGGTTTCGGGAGATCAGACCCCTCTGCAGCAGCTAAAAGCCTGTCTGCAAAGCTTTGAAAGGATTCATTCGGGCCCTGGGTAATATCTGTGCACGGAGCAGGTGGTTCAGCTTTATGCACGAGTTTATTAAACGCTTCCACCATTGCATCTGTGGCTGCTATTAGCTCCCCGGTCTTAGTTTCGTTAACTGGCCCTGGGGCGAAGCCACTCCCACGGCCTTCCCTGAAAGCCGCGGGACGCCGGTTCCACACAGGGAGCGGCCTGGGCCGACCCCCGCCGCCCCGGCAAGCCCCCTCAATTCGGCCATCCAGTCCATCTCCCATAACGTCTATTGGACCGGCCTGAGCACCATACGCACTAAGTTTGTGATGTCGTTGGGGAGGAGAGGCCCCAGTGCAGCCAAAGCCTGTAGTGCATTTAACATCAGAGGCGATTTCAGGCCTCTTTTATCCATAAATTCCACCAGGCGCGCAACACCCCCGGGGTCAGGCGGCACCCATTCGGGACCATGATCACTCACAATCACCGGGAATGCCTCTGGAACTATACCCTCCCCCAAAGCCTCCGATCTAATCCGATTCCAGTCCGTCATTTGATCCCTCCCCCGCCACTCAAAGCCAGTCCATTCTTTCTCCGCTACACTATCACTCGCACTACCGCCCCTGGGAGTGACCAGAGACGGTAGGCTATGCCCCCTGTCCGCATTGGACGGACCTTTTGTCTGGTCCCTCCCCTTGTGGGCAGTAAGTTGATCCTGCTCATGTAGATCACAGCTTCCTCCGCCTCTTTGACTCAGGTAACACTGACGTACTTCTGATAAAGGATACAACGTTCCGCCTGAGCGGTCCGGATACGGGGGCGGGGAACGAGACAACAAACATCCGATCTCTTGTTGTCTCCTTTTGAACTGGGCGCGGTCGGCTCCCCCGGCGCTATCTCACTAACGGTCACTGGCGGCTCCGTCTCCTCTCGGCCCCTGCAAGAAACTGCTCCCGAGTCCCCATCGGACCCCACTGAGTCCGGTGTCTCGCCTCCACCGCCGAGACCCAAAAGGTATCGAGCCTCTGCCAATACCTTTCCCTCCACTCTGGCCGCGTTCAACGCCCCCAGTATCAGACCCCAAGTTTTTAACTCCGACCCGCCCTCCTGAGCACTCAAAATATGTTGCGCGAACTCAGAGGTGAGGTCATCCCACCTCCGGTGATCAAGAATCTCGTGGGGGGCTTTAACCTCCCCCTCCTGCTCTAACCGGGAAATAACTGCGTGGATATCCTTCTTAGAAGGAGCATAATTGCCAAAGTAATCCTTACAAAACTGAAGCAATACCTTAAGAACATGTTCCATAGTCAGTTCCCCGCCGTCACCTCGGTCTTCTGCAGGGCTCCCCGCCGCTACAGGCTAGTCAGGCCGTCGTCAGCCCAGCTCTTGTGTTCGTGCAAAGGGCATCAAACACAGTCTGCTGCCTCACACGGGGCACCATTTGTTGCCTTCTGCAACCGTGATGTTAGCCACCTGTGTCAGCCCTCTTGCGCACACTGACCAATTACCTGATCAGGGCCAAATGACTGCAGACGCACACCAATATGATGAGCAGCAAAATGGCGTCTACTCACTACTAAGCACAGCTTATATACCTTTACTTAAGCTATCGTGCCCTGTCTTGATTTGTCCGTACCGGATCTTAGCCCCTTACTACAATTCCTTATTTGGCTCCTATTGTCTCCTCATTCCTTCGCCTTCTTATCTGGTTTACTTCGTTAGCGAGGACAGTCTGTCTGAGCACAACAGCACCCTTTCACTGTGCTTAGGGAGAGGCCTATCCCGTACAGCACGCATCCCCGTCCAGCGCCTACTACAACAGCACGTAAACAGGAAAACGCCTTCATTTATTATGTTACTGTTTTGTTTTGCCTCCTTTGGAGGAGGAGTCCACATACGCTGCTTGTTGGATTTAGGGAGTGCAGCGGTCAATCATGGCTAGATAAAATTCCGTAGATAAGGAAGAACAGAGAAACCCCCGACGGGATCCTTTAAGCTGTGTGCTCCCTGTACTTTTCCCTAGGATTAAACTCACTCACTTTCCTCTACGCAGCGGTGTTCCCCCCCTTGCCGTCCTGGCCTCGAGTCAAGTCCTGTACCTACAGGAGGGAGGCTGGAGACAGCTGACAGAGTGCAGGGTACTGGCTCAGATCAGCCCCTTAACAGCCCACCTGAACCGAGCTCTGTGACTAGTGCTGATACTGAAAAGATAGAGCTCTGCCAGCTTAAGAGAGAATCGGAACAATGCAAAAGGGAGGTTATAAATTCTCCCTTTCCTAAATCTAACACCATTATCCCCACTGGCACTTCCGTGTATCCTCTTAGGGAAGTTCCAATGTTATCAGGGGACAGAGGAGATGTAAACTCCCCACTTGCGAGTGGAGAGGTGAGAAATTTCAAAAGGGAAACGAAACCTTTAATGCAAGATCCTCTTGGATTAGCAGAACAGTTTGATCACTTCTTGCTCTTGGTCATCAATTCAGCTTATGAAATACTGGGATTTAATTTAACTGGGAACACCTTAGGAATAACGGAGGTAGAGGGATCAGGAATGATAGTTTCACTTTTTGAATTACTGCTGAATTAAAATGGGGAGATAAAATAGTCACAGGGCAGTTGTCTTGTGTGCCAGAAGCAGGGACCAATTCACTGGGGAGAGACTGAATAGTTAAAGGAGGACTGCAGTTGAGAACTTGTGAAACAGGTAGAAAGGTGTCAGTGAATCTGCTAAGAGCCGACGATGAAAAAAATAGATAAATGCAGAGGTATATAGATAAATAGGTATATAGGTAAATAGATAAATGCAGGGCAAGGAAGCCGGGGTGGACACACAATCCCTCCCTGAAAAAAATAACTGTCTGAGGAGGGAGTGAAGCTGTGAAGCAGCGACAAGATCCCATACCTTTAGAAAGGATAACGGGTCTAAAGCCTGTGATACAAACCTTGGTTAAGAATGGTCTTCTGGAACTCTGTCTGTCACCCTATTACACTCCAATTTTGCCAGCACAGAAGGCAGGTGGTACCTATGGGCTGGTACAAGATCTAAGAAAAATGAATGAAACAATTCCCAAGCGACGCCCCCTGGTTCCGAACCCCTATGCTTTAATGAGCCTGATCCCACAGGAACATGAAGGGTTTAGTGTGATCGACCTAGAAAATTGCTTTCTGGACCTGCTCTTGGGACTCAGGGAGTTGAGATCTTTTTGCCTTTGATTGAGAGGACCCCGAAATGGGATGCAAGCAGCAAAAAAGCTTCCTGCGGGATCCCGCCCCTTGTACAGATTGCTGTATTAGTCATTGTCACTGTCTGTCTTTGTAACTGGTCGATGTTTGTGTTGTAAAAACGTTACCTGTGGAATTCCAGTCCCTGCTTGAGGCAGCCTTGTCTTGCTGGGGGCCGCTGGTCACGACTCTTGCCCGGGGAACTCGGTGTTCCCGTGCCCTGGGGAAGCAGGTGGACTCCATCACCCAGCCACACCCAGGGCATTTTCACCCGGTACCGAAGAGCGGCTGGGATAAGCAGCTGCTATGGGATGAAGGGGGTCCAAAGAAATTCTGGAAAAGACCATTCGGGGTCGTATTTTGGCTCAGTGGAGAAACGCCACCTATCAGCCGGGGGGAATGTGGGAATGGAATGCTGTTTCTGCAGTTGGAACGAACAAGAGGAGTCTTTTGTGGTCTGTGCTGCCATCTGTTGTCCTTTGTGGGTACTAACAGTTCTTTCTGGGTTTCTCTTCATTCCGACAAAGGGGGGTCTCTAATAGTGCCGTTAGGTAAACTTTCCATGTTGTGGCATGCTTAGTAGGTAGGTGAAGTAAGGAACAAGTAATTAACAAGTACAAAGGCTGCAGCTTTTGTATGATAGACTACAAAGCGTATTGAAAGGCTATTCTGTTTTGCCAGGAGGCTCTTAGCAAAAGAACAACAGACTTAGCAAGCAGCAGAGAAGCCAGGGCCTCCGCATGAGGTCGAACTGTCTCACTCTTGGCTCAAGAGGGATGCAAGAGATACTTCCCTCCATCCTCCTTCCAGCCTTCTCTCTGTCCTAGGACGAGCAGGTGTCCGGGAGTGGTGGCCTAGTGTTGAGTAAGCAAGGGTTGGAAGTCAATTAATTAGCAGTATACGCTTAGCTAGCAACACTTTACGTTTAGCCAGGATCTGTACGTTTAGTTGAGCGTCGGGAAGACTGTGAACCTGAAGTACTCAGCCAATGAGGAACCAGGGGAGGAAGAGAGAAGCGTCGGCTAATGGGGCTGAAAAGATGTCATCCTGTTTTCTGCGTGCCATTGCAATTGCAAATAAAATCTGCTTTATCAGAGATGCCGTGCTGATGAATTCTTGGGGTATTTCCAAGAGGAGCCTCGAGTGAGAGCCCGGAAACATAGATGAAGTAAGAGGACCAGTTTTAACCACTGAGTGTTCTAATCACGAGAGTAAGCACGGGGTGTCTGTGGAAACTGGAGAACTGTCTTGTCTGATTCGTGGGCTTGGAAGGGAGTGGGACCAACTGTTTGGATGGATTAAGGAAGTGTAATTGTTAATGGTATATGGAAGCGTAACTGAGGGTATGTGGTAGTGTAATTGAGGGTCCGAATAGCGAAATAGTGTAAAAAGGCAAAAGGGTGAAAGGAAAGGTGAGTTTATGTGCGCTGGCCCAAGAGCAACCCCTGCAGAACGCTCGGAGTGAGAGAGCCAGGGCCGGACACTGCCACTGTAAACAGTGCTGCTCGCAAAAGGGGGGTGGGCAATGGAAGTGAGGATAGCCCTCATCTGCAGGGAGCTAAGGAAACCCAAAATCCAGTGTTAGCACTGCAAGCCTCCGGAAGGGAGGAGCTGAAACCGAAACGTAATGCTAGTCGGTTCTGTAATGATGAGAGTTTGGAAAATGAAGAAGGTTTGGGAAAGACACAGGCTGAGGAAGGCAAATCACTAGGAGCGAGGTGTAACAGGGATGTCAGGACCGAAGAGAGGCAAGCGATATGGGAAAACTGACAGAGGAACAGAGATATTGGACAAGCCTTGAATTAAGGAAAATAAGTCAGGTTAAAAGCTATTTATGTGCTTTCATGGGGTGCTGAATCGGCAGCTGCAGATGTGGCCTTGCGAAGCCAGCTTTTGGCTGCCCATAACCGATGCTTTTCTACAGGCTTAGATAATGAGTGCAGACAGCGGGTGTCCTGTTTCCCCAAGTGACATTGTTCAGGTACCCTATGTCTGGAATGCAGACAGCGGGCGAGGACAGTAAACCACAAATTAACAAAGAAGGAGCAGATAGGTGGAAGGAGTCGTAGCCGATGAGACGACCGGCCAAAGCCAGCCAAGGGTCCTCCAACCTGACCCAGCTCAAAGAGCACACAGTGAGGAAGACGACAGCCTTCATGAGAAAGACCACCAAACAACCACCGAGAGATACGACGCGTGTGCAGACTCCCACACTGGACAACCCTCTTTTACCTACTGTATCTGAATAAACTCTTTACTTTCTTATGTTTGTTCTTTTTCGGCCTTTCTTGAGATCCGGAAAATGTAAAAACATCTAGTTTTCATGTCCATTCTAGGGGAAATATGTCTTTCTAAGCACGGGCTTTGTCACTCAGGAAAAGCCAAGCTATGAGTAGATTTGCCTTTCAAAATAGAAAAGCATCTTCTGAAATTCACTCAAACGCATCTCTGGGGTTTTGCCAATTAGGTCACATTTGAGCTCGCAATACAGAGAAGCAAGACTGACAAACAGTAGCCAGGCTTCTACTTGGGGTCTGCCTTTTGTCAGTGGAATTGCCCTCTATCTTAGGAAGTGGATAGATCAATCCCCCAGCAGAAGAAACTGGGCAGGGGAGGCAGCTGACCGGCAGGGCTGAGCAAGGACCTGCAGCTTAAACTGAGGGAAAAGAGGGAAACGGACAGAAAGTGGAAGCAGGGTTGTGTGGCCTGGGAAGAATAGAGGGACGTTGTCCACACGTGAAGAAATAAGACTGGGAAAGCCAAGGCACAGGTAGAGCTGAACTTGGCGAGGGACGTGAAAAATATCACCAAGGGGTTCTACAGGTACATAAGCAGGAGGAGACAGGCCAAGAAGAGTGTTCCCCCTCTGATAAATAAGAACGGACAGCTGGCTTCCTCAGACATGGGTAAAGCTGAGGTGCTCAAGAAGTGCTTTGCCTCGGTCTTCACGGGTGGTCCGGCTCCTCCCCATGTCTGCCAGGACCCTGAAGATCTAGGCGTGGGTGAGAGGCACGGGTTCCATCCCACTGTCGGAGACCTCCTCATGAAATTGAACATATATACGTCCACAGGACCGGATGATATCCATCCCAGGGTTCTGGAAGAGATGGCTGATGTGGCTGCCGAGCCGCTCTCCATCGTATTTGAAAAATGATGACTGTCTGGTGAAGTCCCCGGTGACAGGAAAAAGGGAAACCTTACTCCCATTGTTAAGAAAGGCAGAAAGGAAGACCCGGGCAACTACAGGCCGGTGAGCCTCACCTCTGTGCCTCAGAAGAGCATGCAGCACATCCTCCTAGAAGGAGGCACATACATGTTAAGGCACATATGAGAGGAAGAGGTGATTCGAGACAGCCAGCATGGCTTCACCAAGGGCAGTTCGTGCCTGACCAATCTGGTGGCTTCCTATGATGGAGTGACGGCTTCGGTGGACGGGGGAAGGGCAATGGATGTCATCTACCTGGACTTCTGCAAAGCCTTTGGTGTTGTCTTTCACCACATCCTTCTCTCTGAATTGGAGAGGCATGGATTTGAAGGCTGGAAGGTTTGATGGATTAAGAATTGGTTGGCTGGTCGCAGCCAAAGGGTTGTGATCAACAGATCTGTGTCAGGGTGGAGGCTGGTCACAAGCGATGTCCCTCAGGGGTCGGTCTCGGGACCGGTGCTCTTCAACATCTTCATCAGTGACACAGACAGTGGCATGGAGTGCACCCTCAGCAAGCTTGCAGATGACACCAAGCTGAGTGGTGCAGTCGATACGTTGGAAGGAAGGGAAGCCATCCAGAGGGACATAGACAGCCTGGAGAAGTGGGCTCATGACAACCTAATGAGGTTCATTAAGGCCAAATGGAAGGTGTTACGTTTGGGCTGGGGCAATCCCAGGTGTTTATGCAGACTGGGTGAAGAACCCCTTGAGAGCAGCCCTGTGGAGAAGGACTTGGGGGTCCTGGTGGACGAGCAGCTGGACATGAACCAGCAGTGTGCAGTCCTAAAGGGAGCCTATAAACAGGAGGGGAGTCAACTCTTGGAAAGGGTAGATAATAGCAGGACAAGGGGAAATGGTTTTAACTTGAAGGAGGGAAGATTTAGGTTGGATGCCAGAGGGAAGTTCTTCACTATGAGAGTGGTAAGGAGCTGGAACAGGCTGCCCAGAAGGGCTGTGGTTGCCCTGTCCATGCCTGGAGCTGTTCAAGGCCAGGTTGGATGGGGCCCTGGGCAGCCTGGTCCAGGATTCAGTGTGGAGGCTGGTGGCCCTGCCTGTGGTGGGGGAGTTGGAGATTCGTAATCCTTGAGGTCACTTCCAACCCGGGCTGTTCTGTGGTTCTGTGATTCTGTGAATATCCAGAAACTGTATGGGCAGTCCCATACTTTAGCCACTGCCCACATGGTTTTCTGCTCCTCATGTCATAGTTTCCAATGCAGGCAGTGGGCGATGACTTCTGCTGATGTGTTTTCCAGTCATCTAACTTAAGCCAATGTGTTAGCTTCATCATTAGCCTGCCAGGTGACTGCAAGGCTTGATGTCTGGGGACACAGCCTTTCCTCATATGCGAGAAGCTCCAGGCCCCTACTCATCTCTGTGGCCATTCGCTGGACTCTCTCTAGAAGTTCCCTGTGTTTTTTTAACTGGGGAACCCAGAACTGGACTTACTACTCCCAATGTGGCCTCACCAGGGCAGAGTAGAGGAGGAGGACCACCTCCCTTGACCTGCTGGCCGGAGTCTTCCTAATGCACCCCAGGATACCATTGGCCTTCTTGGCCACAAGGGCACGCTGCTGGCTCACGGAAAATCTGTTACCTACCAGGAAATCTAGGTCCTTTTCTGCAGAGCTTAGGTCAGCCCGTAACCTGTACTCTATTCGGAGCCAAGACTAGCCTCTCAACAGAAAAAACTGTGAAACCGTTCTTACCAAATGTCCCCACTACACAGACACACCACCCTGCCGCAGCACCACCACCAGATACCCAAAGCCAGTATCTGGTGAATTTATCCACCTGTCATAAAAGGGGTGGCCTGTTTGCCGTCCCCCAACACAATCTTTTCCTTCTGTGTTGTTTGTTTGTTTGTTTGTTTGTTTTGTCTCTAAGGCAAGAGGAAACTGCACTGCCACTCTATGGACGAGAGGCACTCTATGGACAAGAGAAACTCGCCTTAGTCACAAGGTAGACCGTGATTCTAAATGAGACCTTCTGAGCTCTCATGGATCTATGAACATCTATGAACATCTATGAACAGCATCTCCCCTGAACTGGGACACTCCCCAGGTACTACCAAATCCTATGCCTCTGTTCCGCAGGAGTAGCTGTCGAGATATTTTACCAGATCCACATATTTCTGTTTATTTCTGTACTGTAGGAGCATATGTGTTTTGTAGTCTGTCCATACGTACATAGACTAACCAGAGAATTATAGAATCCTCAGAGCTGGAAGGAACTTTTACAGATCATCTAGTCCACCTCCCCTGCAATCAACTGGGATCACAGCTCAGTCTGCTTGCTCAGAGCCTGGCCTTGAAAGTCCGTCGTGATATACTTGAAGAAGTCAGTGATGTATCTGAAGATGATTCAAACTAATTCGGATCCAAAGCATTGATTCAGCACCAAGGAAATGACTTTGATGGCAATTCTCACAATTTAGCTGCTGGTGCTGTGAAAGTATTGGAAAAGGCTGCCAGTTCAGGTTTTCTCTCTTGTTGATGTGTGCAAATTCAGATTTCCCAGGCTGCATTTTAGTAGCAGTTAACCCATCTTTGCCAAGGGAACATTTCAGACCAATCGTTGCAACCTTGCCAAAGAGCTGTCATTGAAATAAGGCTAACGATCGCAATAGGCTAAGATACTAAACCAAATACGACCGAGATTGAGAAAAGCACAGAGGCAAGTAAGAGCCTGCCGTAGTTTGGTGTGTGTGCCTAATCTCCGGAGGATGCTGTACGAGCTGCACGTTTGTTGTAACTTCTGCGTGCGCGCGTGCTGATGAAATTCACAATTATCCTTCCAAACTCCAGCAGAGGGCGATATTTTCCTGCATATGAGCGCAACCCTTCCCAAACTCACCCGAGCAAATTGCCAACGTGCGGTCCGGAGGCGTTAGCGTTATTCAAACCGCTTTTGGAGAAGCAAACACTGTGATCCTAAGTCTTCTTTTAGGGCGCCATTAAGGATAAATTAGGCGTATTAGTATAAATTAGGTGTCGGCGACAGGTAAGAAAAACAAACGTGGGAAATGTTTTAGAAAGTGATTATTTAGAAAATTAAGTGACTTTCTCCCCATTAAAACCTTTATTTTGGAAGTCTCCTTAGGCACAGAGTCGATGCTGGAGGTCCAGCAGCAGCCGTTCCGTAATGGGAGCTCTCCTCATCTTTGGAGTTGAACAAAGATCACAGAAATGATGTTGTTCAGCCCAGGATGATGAGTAAAGCTGCAGAAGGTCTACCGGTCTGTAGACTGTAAACTGGAGACTGCTCTTTACTGGATGAGTAAAGCCGCAGAAGGTCTGCGCAAGGTTAAAAGAACTGCATAGGGAAGGGTGCGAGGCTCATGGCAATCAGCTAGTGCCTCAAGCTCCAGCATTTGCTTTCTCCTGCCTGTAGTTGCATAGTGTCTGCAACACTGCACAACCAGAGAAATTCTTTCATCCTCAAGCACGGCTTACACTATCTATGGCTCCCATTGCAATCCTGAAACGGAGCAAGCAATTACAAACTGCAAAGAGAAACAGTTCTGTGCACATCCACAGCTGTGTGTCAACAGCCACGCTTCCGTCTGGGAGCGTGCTGGCTTTGCAAAGGACTGCCAAGCACCTGATTCTGTGCAGAATTAAAGCAGACACCTCAGCGTGGACTCCGACTCTGCGCGCTTACCGGCTGCGTGCACCGGCCACCGGCCCAGCCCCCAGTCGGGATGATGCGCTCATCACGAACTGCAAGACACAGCACCGTAACAGCCACCGCAAAGAGAAGGAACTCCACCCAGTCACAAGCCAGCACAAGCAGCCTGCGCACACGCGCTGCCCTGCCCTTCCAGTTGCTCAGCCAGCTGCCGTCGGGGACCGGGTCCCGGCTCGCCGTGCCTGAGGCCTCTCAGAGTCCTGGGAACAGCCCTGGGCCGCTCCCTGCCGGGGGAAGCGGCTGCTCTTTCGGCAGCGGGCCCAGCCTGCCTTGGGCGCTGTCCTCGAGCGAGTGAGGAAGCCCTGGAGGCCGTGGCTCGGTGTCAAGGGGGAAGCCTGGGTCACGGCGGCAGCTGCTCCACGCACGGGCTACAGAGGACAGTGCTGGCAGCCCACTGCGTTGCCCCAAAGAGGGCAGCTCTCTGGGAGGTCGGCGATGACATTCCAGAGCGACATCCCAGGCGATGGAGGACATCACTGCCCGCTGATTGTGATGTCACTGTGGCAGAGGGTCAGCCGCCCCTCAGAGCGGCCCTGGGCTCACTGTGCCGCCTGGAGCGGTGGGCGTCTCGTCCTCGTCCCTCGCAGCGGGGCACGGTCGTCTTGTTCTGAGGTACCCCGGTACCACAGGGCGCTGACAATGGCTTCTGCTTGGGAGAGGAAGTACTACTACTCCGATCTGGGGAAGAAAGTGGTGCTTCTCCCCAGCCTCCTTCTCCATGAGGAGTTCAAAGACATTGGTTACCCCATGATTTTTGAGGGAGTGCTGCTCCTGGCCGATGTCTCAGGTGGGCTGGGCGTGGCGGAGCCCCCGCAGACATGAGCCCATGGGACGCTCCAGGCCCTCGGGAGCTCTGCTGCGACACAGGGTGGCCATCTTGTCACTGCGCAGGCCTCCTGCCGTGCTGCCCAAAGAGCGGGCAGCTTCTCCTGGGCCGTCAGCCATGGCTGTGACGAGCGCTGAGCTGGGGCCGGGGAAGGGGTGAGCTACCGGTGCACGCAGAGGCGTCCTGATTTGCGGCTGTCTTTCTGGCAGGTTTCACTGCCTTGGCAGAGAAGTGCATCCAGCAGAGCGGCCCAGAGAGAGGAGCTGAGGAGATGGTGCAAACCCTCAACGCCTACATGGGTGACATTCTGGAACGTAAGAGCCGTGCTGCTGGGCTGTCGGGCATCGAGCCCTGGGGCTCGCTCACTGTGGAGAGAGCCGTGCTGGGCCGCCCGCTCCTGCCTGCCTGGAAGGGGCGAGGAGCCGCAGCCGGGCTGTCTTTGGTGGGGCCGGGTCAAGAGGTGGTGGGCACAAACTGAAAGGCGGGAGGCTTCGCTGGGCAGAAGGAGAGGCCTCTGCGGTGAGGTCGACTGAGCTGCGGCGCAGGTTGCCCAGGGAGGCAGGGGGGGCTCCCCACCCAGAGGTCTTCACGAGGCCTGCAGATGTGGCCCCGGGCAAGCGGCTCCGGGTGGCTCCGCCTCAGCGGAGGGGTGCGCAGAGCTGGAGCAGATGCACTCCAGAGGTGCCCTCCTGCTTCCACCACGCTGTGCACCTGCATCTCAAGGCGCTGCCTCCCTGCTAGCTGTGCGGCTTCCAGGGCTGTGGCCGCAGCGGCCCTGGGAGCAGGGCTTTCTGGAGCCGTGGCCTGGTCCTGCACCGCCACGGTGCTCCTCTCCAGGCGCAGTGGCTCTTCCCGTGGCTCCTGGATGAAGGTGTCCCTGTAACTCTGCTTTTCCTTCTCTTTGTCTGCAGAGGTGCTGGCTTTTGGAGGAGACATCCTGAAGTTTGCAGGTGTGTACGTAGGAGGAGGCAGAGTCGGTGTCCTGCTGATGCGCAGCGTCTCCCACGGAAGCCTCCTGGATTCCACTCTGCTTTTTGCGGAGAGCAAAGGGGAACTGCTTTGCCTCCAGCTTTGAGCAGGGCTTCTCCCTGCAGGAGAAGTGGGGGGTGGGGGAGTGGGGGGGGCAGGGAGCCCCGTCTTTCAGTGCCGAGGGGCGCTCGCGGTGGGCAGTGTTGGCCTCACTGCTGTCCCCCACCACCCACCCTCTTGCTCTGCTGCCCTGGAGGTTGCTGTGGCTGGCCCAGCAGATGGGAGGGGTCCCTGAGGCCAGGCTGCCCCGGAGGTCCTTCAGGATGCCACCCTCCCACAATCCCCTCTTCCTCGGCACGCCGGCCAGCTGCCTGCTGCTGTCCCTGCGGCTGGATGCAACTCAGGGAGAGTCAGCCCTCGGGAGAGCCTTCACCTGCCCCTCGCTTTCCCCAGGGGATGCCATGCTGGTGCTGTGGAGAGCAGCAGGGCCTCAGCTGCCTACGGCCATCAACCTGGCGCTGCAGTGCTGCAGGAAGGTCCAGAAGAAGTACGGCACTTATGACACGCACAGTGGTCTCAAGCTCCACCTGAAGATAGGTACGGGCACAGATGGCTCAGCTGTGCCACATGCACAGCCCCAGTATCCTCCAGAGCCAAGTGGATAGCCTCCCCTGCCAGCATTTGCAGGGCAAGCAGGAGGCAGCGAGGGTGGGGGAGGCCGGGGCTCCTTCCCTGCCTGCCTGGCGTCAGCTGTAGCACAGGCCCCTCGCTCCCAGTGAGGGTCCCAGAGCGCAGCCTGCTCCGTCCATGGGGGCCCCAGCGTCTGACCCCGCTGGGAGGTAGATCCCACACCCGATCCTCAGACGGGCACCTTTGTCCCGCCCGGCCCTTGGATAAGGGACGTGTCACCTCAGGGCCGCTTCCTCAAGTTCCCAAACAGTCAAGGGTTGGTGCTTTGCATGGCGAGCCAAGGGGAACCGCTTTGCCTAATGGCTTGGAGCTGGGCTTTTGCAGGCTCTCCTCGCACCACAGACAGCACACCTGGGCAGCAGACTGTGGGCGGGGACTTCAGCTGGGACTTCCGCAGGACCTCTTCTATCCTCCTCTCTCTGGGTCTCCCCCCTTTGCTTTTCTTCCCTCCTCTTCCCCTCGAGGTCTCCCTTCCCCAGCTCTCTGGAAGGCTCTTGTCTTGCCTCAGGCAGACACTTGCAAGCCGCCTTCACGTCCAGCAGTGCCAATGCGTTGTCGGTGTTGGCTTTGTTTGCCTCTTTGTGGACGCCCGTTTCTGGGACCTGTGGCGGTATGGGCCCGAGAAGGACGCACGAGGCCCTTCCCCTCCCTGGGCCTGTCTCCAGGCTGGGCGTCAGCTGAGCCTCTGTGCAGCTGGGGGCCGCCGAGTTCCAAAGGTTCCCTGTGTTCACGCCGCTGGTCTCTCTCTCCCCAGGGATCTCCGCCGGGATGCTCTCCTTCATGTCCGTCAGAGGCGGGGATCGTCAGTTCTTCTTCGTCTGCAGCGGAGCCCTGGACGAAGTTGTCAAGGCCCAAAAGCTTTCGGCTGCCCATGAGGTAGTGCTGTCACAGACCTGCTGGGAGCTGTGTGATCAGCAGCGAATCAGGGCCAAGCCTCTTGCTGGCAAAGGGGCCGTGAAGGTGAGTGGATGGGGTGTCCTGGAGCCCTTTGGAAGACCCGCACCTGGGTGGGGAGGCGGCTGAGAGGCTGAACGTGGCCACAGCCGTAACCGTAAGCGTAGGCAGAGAGCCAAAGCTGTTGGCCTTGCACCTCAGCTGAAAGTCCAGAGAGGTGGGCTTGCCCTTCTCTGGGAAGTGAGAGTGGAGGGGCAAGCCCCGTGCCCTGGGGCTTCTGGGGAGGCCAGTGGCATTCCTTTCCTCCTGTGTGTCTTCAGGTTGTGGGAATGAGGCGCTTAGCTCGCCGAGAATGGAAAGATGCTGTAGTCCAGCTGAGCAGTGCCAGAGGGGAGAGGCATTTGAAAGGGACGGGTGAGTTCCTTGTCCTGTGACTGGCTGGAAAGGTGGGCCCTGCCTGCTTCACAGGCACGAACAGGAGCAAGCACAGGAGAATCTTTCCCTCGCCGTGTCCAGCTTCCCAAGGCCCTGTAGGCCTGCCCTGCCAGTGACGGCCTGCGTTTCCTTTCCTTAGGCCTCCGAAGGCCGACTCTTAGGATGTGCGATGATTCTGAACTGGCAGCGAGGCTGGAGAAGTACTTATCGACAGCTGTTCTCCGGAAGGTATGGCCACCACTGCTGGCGGCTGCGTGCAGGGAGGGCAGAAAACAGTGTGGAGCTCTTGGGAAAATGGGCAGCCAAAAGAAAGTGCAGTCTGAGGCGAGAGCCCGACGGAGGAAAAGAGATGCCAGGGCTGCTGTGGCCAGACGTGCCCAGAAGCTGTCCGTTTGTGCAGCTCCTCTGAGAGGCACGGCTGGTGAGAGGCAGACTTCCCTCTGTCTTTTGCACGGCTGTTGTTCTGGAGATTGCGCAGGCATGGGGGCGGGAGCCTCCGGGGGGCTCCGGGACAAGATCCCGCTCAGCAGCCTAGGGGAGGGCAAAGAGTCTTCCCTCGTGTCTGCACGTGTCACAGGACAGAGCAGCTTTGTGCCAGGACTCGGTACCTGGGAGGACTCCCCCATCCTCCAGTAGCACCTGGCATTGCCTGCACGCCTGCTCTCCCTCGGTGTCTGCTGTGGGCCCAGAGAAGCCCCTGGGAGAGCAGGCTGGCAAAGCTGTTGTGCTCTGCTCTTGCAGCTTCGTGAGGACGTGCCGCTGGAGCTGTGCTCTGAGCTACGGCCCGTCACCAGCCTCTTTGTCCATCTGAAGTTTGCTGACAGGATCAACGCAATCGAGCTCAGCAGCAGCCTCGGTGACTGCAGCAACACGATTTCAGGCATCATCAGCCCTCACAAGGGTGAAATCAACAAAACTCTTCTGTTTGACAAAGTGAGTGCGTGACAGCCATCGCACCCCTGGGGTGCCTCTGCCTGTTTGGCAGCAGGGGAATGGGAAGCCGCTCTGCCCGGCTGCTGGGATCTGTGGGTTGACCTGAAGCTCCGCTGGTCTCCCCAGTGCCTGCGGTGGAATGCATCAGCTGCTGGCCATCGGTGTTGTAGAACAAGATGTATTGCACCTCTTCTTTGCAGGGCTGCACCTTCCTCTGCGTGTTTGGATTTCCTGGAGAAAAGCTGGCCCACGAGATCACCCACGCCTTGGAATGCGCTATGCAGATCTTCCACATGACCTCCATGGGCCTGAGAAAACTCCAGTGAGTGCACGTTATGGGGCGTGTGTGCTGCCTGGGACGGCACGAGGGGAATGATGAGCAAGAGACGTGCCCTCTGGCTTGTCCTCCTTCGCCCCTGGCAGGAAGGAGGCGGTGTCTCAGAGGTGGCAGGTTAGCCCACGGCAGCCAGGCACAGTCCCCCCAAGTGCCGCCTGCCAGTCACCGTGTCGGAGCGAGCCCTCACCAGGGCATGGAGCTCCTCGGTGCCAGAGGCAGGCTCCTCTGGGCGAGGGGGCCAGGAGCAAGGCCTGGGCCCGGTCCCTCGACCTCCAGTGGCTGCCATTGTGAGTGCTGTGCAGGCAGCAGCTGCTTGCCTCCCCGCTAAGGAGAAGAGCCTGTGGCCTGGTGCAGGTTGCAGCCATCAGGCCTCGGGGGAGGGCTCCAAACGGTCTTGCCTGTGCCCTACCTACGTCCCCTGCCACCGGGGCGTGTTGCGCCCCAAGCTCTCCAAGTCCCCAGGACCCATGCTGGTGCGTGTGGTCCCAGTGCTGAGGAGGGGGGGGAGAGGTGGGAAGGGATGGAACGGGGCGAGCAGGACTGCAGCAGGGCTGCTGCTGAATCCACGCCACTCTCTCTGTGTGCCAGGCTAGTGTCTGTTGGGGTCAGCAGCGGGGCAGCGTTCTGCGGCTTCACTGGCCATCCCGAGAGGTTTGAACACACAGGTAGGGCTCCTTTGTCTTAGGAGTGTGAGGCTGGCATGGCTCTGCTTCAGTGCATCGGTGTGGACGAGGCGGCTGGGCTGAGGCAAGGACACGCTACAGCCTGCTGGGGCCTTGGGGCGGGAGGATGGGCTCAGAGACGTGCGGTTCCCTTTGGGTCCGCTTACCCTGCAGTTGGGTTGGCTTGTGCCAGGAGGGGAGGTTGCCCTTGGCCTTGAAGGTTTCCCAACTGCGCTGACGTATGCTCTTTCTCTGTGGCAGCCCTTGGCTTTAAGGTGAATTTGGCCGCCTGCATGATGGTGGCCTACCCGGGGGTGGTGTCCTGTGATGCAGAGACCTGCGCAGCCTCTCGCCTGCCCAGCTACTGCTTCAGAGCGTTACCAAAGAGAAACTTGAAAGGCGTTATCAGTCCCACCACTGTCTATCAATACGTGGGGACCACCGAGAAGCAGTAAGTGTTCTCTGAGCTGTGCACGTGAGGGGAGAGGGGCCTCAGGGGTACGACCTTGGCCGAGCAGAGGGCTCGAGTTCTGCAGCGAGACCAGGCTGCTCTCCCACAGACCTCCCTTGCCTGTGGCTGAGAAAATCGGAAGCCCTGGTGCGGGTCTGCTTTCTGCCTCTGTGCCCTTGTGCCTCTTGCTGCTAAGAGTGTGGAAATGATGGCACCGGGATGGGGAAGGCTGGCCTGTCTTTGGACACACAGGGTAGCCTTGCGTTCTTTGTCCGAGCGGCTTCTTCAGTACAGCCTGGCTTCTTTCCTCATCTTGAATTTCTTTGGTTGTTGCCTCCGGCAAGGGACTTTTGTTAGCTTCGGCTGTCGTGCTGTGGCTGCTGGGCTTCCTTATGCTCGAGGCTGTGCTGGTGTGTCACCTTGAGCTTTGGCCAGGGGAACATGCTCGGAGTAAGATGCTGCTTGAGAGGGGGGTCTCCACTCCTCCACAGCAGGCTCTGCGTGCTCCGGCTTCTGACCCATTAGGCGACTCCTGTTTGCTCTTCTCCCCCTTCTAGACAACGTGACGTGGGCGTTGCCGAGGAGAGGTCACCCTATGGTCCCTTGCTGGGTAGGTGGAGAACTCATCCGAAGCCCACTTGCTTCCCTTTGCCCAGTGCTGGGGGCTCTGCTGTGGGCTGCCCCTGGCACACAGCTGAGCGCCACGCAGCTGCTTCCTCGCTCCCTCCCTCCCTCCCTTCCTCCCTCTCTCTCTGCTGCGGGATGGGGGAGAGAAGTGGAGGGGCTCCCCGCTTTTCAGCACGCTGCAGCAGCTCATTTCCTTGTGGGTCTGCACAGGTCGGGAGGCAGAGATTGACCGCTTTGAATGCTGCTTGGAGGCCTATGAGCATTTGGAAGAACCACACGTCCTGGCATTTGTGGGCATTCCAGGCTCTGGAAAGAGCCACTTACTTGCCGAGCTGGCCATTTTAGGCCGGGCTGCTGGGCACAGGTAAGCACTGTGGAGCTGTCGCTTTGGCACCCCTCCGCCACCCATCCCCTGGCGTTTGCAGAACGCAGTTCGGGTGCTGCTGTGCCCAGCCCTTGCACTGCAGCCTCCCAAAAAAGCCTGCTGTGGACCCAGCCAAACAGTACCCACCTCCTCAGAGAGTTCCAGCTGGCTCTGTGAGCCACTGTTCTCCTCCTTTGTCCCTGGGCCGAGCACAAAGAGACGGAAAGAGCTCCAGCTGAGGAGCTGAGAGGAAGCAAGGTGGCCCACCTCAGAAGCGCTGCTTGCCCTCTGGCTGTTTTCCAGAAGGAGCACTGGGGCAGAAAAGCCTTGCTGTGGGCCAGGCGGCAGACACAGACCCGCCACCTGCTGAGGCCTTCCTTCTTAACCCAATGAGTGCCTCTGCAGGGGGTGCATAGTGCAAGCCGGGCTGGGGCTGCGGAGGCGCAGGGGCCGCGGCCAGCCCTCCCAGTGACCGGCCTGCAGCCGCCCACGGGGGACTCTTTCTTATACGACGAGTGGAAAGCTCGGTCCTCTCCACGACGCACTTGGAGAGTCCCGCTTTCCTCTGCAGAAAGGACCAGGCGGCTCACCTATAAAACACTGCTGTCCAGGCAGGCTGGAGCTACCGGGAGGCAATTCTGGATCTCAGCGCCTTCTGCTTTTGCACCGCAGGGTCAACACTGTGGAACTGGCAGAGGAGAACTTGCAGCAGCCCTTCTCTGCCATCCGTCTGCTGGTGGCCAGGGCACTGGGTCTCCAGGCCGGTGAGACTTGCAGTGACAGGCAGCGCGCCCTGCAGACCGTGCTCCAAGGCACAATAGAAGAGAGCAGCTATTGCTTGCTCAATGATGTTTTCTTAGTGGAGGTGAGAGCGAGAGGCTGTCCTGCTTGGATGCTCTGCTGGGAGCAGCTCAGCTCAGGGCTGGGACTCGTGGGGCTCGTACCCCACCTGTCTGATTCCCGTGCCCAGGAGTCTCCCTGTGCATGGGGTGCTCCTGTGCCATGCATGTGCCCTGGGTCTCGTTCAGCAACCTGGAAGTGGCATTGAAGAGGGGCTGGTGCTGGCCGCACGCAAGAGCAGAGGCATTCTGCTCTGCAGTCTTGCTTTGCGGGATAGGTGTGCCTAGACCCTCAGCTATGTTCCTCTCTGTCTTTCCTGGACAGTTTCCCATCACAGACGAGGTGTGCAGGATGCGTCACACTGAATGGAACAGTGCGTTCCACCTGACTTGTACGCAAGTGCTACAGAAGGTGAGCACGTCTCCCTCCTCCCGCCTCACAGGAGCCAAACAACCGTGCTGGCTGCGGGCTCCGCGCTGGAGCTGCCTGAGGGGGTGGCAGGATGAGGCGCCCGGGTCATGGCCCTTCAAGAACTTTGCCCAGCTTCTCTCCTTCTGCCGGGGAACTGATGTTAGAGGAGGCCGTACAGTCTCTCAGAAGCAAAGCTGCTAAACTCCTGGAGAGGGAGGTGGCTGAGGAGAGGCTTCTGGCTATCCCCTTGTCTTGAGGAGAGAAAGTCCTCCCCAGAAGACGCTCAAGAATCCACCAGATTCCACTCAGAACCACCTGTTTTTATTTTTTTTCAGGTGCTTGGAGGGGAATTTGGCATATTTTTCGTCGACAACGCCCACTTCGTGGACTCTGAGTCCTGTTCTATCGTGTGGCCCCTGCTCCAAAGCGTCACGGTCTTTATGGTCATGAGCTTAGCTCCGGGCCATGACAGAGCAGAGGACATTTTCAAAGCTGCCGCAGACAGCACAACATCGGAGAGAATCACCTGTCTTCGTCTGGAAGGGCTGAAAGCTTCCGACGTGGTGCGGAAAGCCTGCCAGGAGCTTGGAGTGCGCAGCATCCCCAGGGAGCTGGCAAGGTAAAGCCAAGTCGGGGAGCTCTTCTGAAGGGGTTGCATTTATGCTGACCACGGCTGGGAATCGCCCTGCAAAAAAGGCAGCCACGGGGCTGATGGGTCTCTCCTTAAGCCTGGCCATAGCAGGTGTGAGCTGAGAATGGGCAACTGCCACGAGGCAGCAGAGTGTGGATGGTGTCAGCCCTTTGCTGTTGCCGTGGCTTGCTCTTCTGTGCTTTAGGCACTGTCCAGCAGCCTTTCCTGATGGATTCCCAGGAACGCTGTGGGTCTGGGGGGCCCCAGGCACTCACGCCCCATCCAGAAGCCAGGCGTAGCCATGTTGAAGAGGCTGGTTAGCCTACGAGACCCGAGTGACTCACCACCCACCAGAACTGTGCTGCACCTTACTTCCCTGGTGTCGGTTGTGCTCCTGCCCAGGTTCCTGATCCAGAGAAGCTCTGGCATCCCATATTACTGTGAGGAACTGCTGCGCTCCCTGCGTTGCAACAACATGCTCTTGTTGCACACCGGGAGGCCGAAGGAAGGAGAGGACAGCTGGCAGAGCCTGATGGGTAAGCACCCTTGTTGCCGATCAGCTGTTGGCTGTGGTGCATCCTCTCCCGCACAGCCGCACCTTGCTGCTTCCTTGGCAAAACACCGGCTCAGCTCCTTGTTCATGCTCCCCATGCTCTTCCTGTCTTCTGCAGCCAAGGCATCACCCGCTGTCACAGCTGCCTCAAGCCCGGGTACCGGGAGTGACGGCGAAAGGATGTGTGCCATCAGACCAGACGTGAGCCTGGAGACCTCCATGCTGCCGTTTGCCTTGAAAGGTGAGGAGCTGAGCAGCGCTCGTCCAGTTTGTGGCTGTGCCCCAGCTTCGTTTCCTGGGGTGCAGGTGAGAGAGAGGCTGAGCACCTGCGTGCTGCAGAGTCACCCCCTCAGCCTCGGGGCTCAGCCAGGAAGGTGACTCCAGTCCAAGCAGGCTGTGGTTTTCCCCTGTTGGCAGAGGACCAGCTCTGAGCTGACCGGTGAGCTGCACACCATGGGTGGGGGAGCTCTGAGTCCAGCTCTGGGCTGGTGAGAATGCTTTGTGTTCTCTGTGTTCACTGCTGGCTATGAACCCAGTGCAGACCTAGCAGGTCCCCCTAGTAGGTGGGACGTGCATACCTGCTGGACCGTGCCCTCCCCATCACCGGTTGGGAGCGTTTGTCTGTCTGAGTGCCTCTGCTTTCCCTGGCTCCTCTGGCCTGTGACTGTGGGAGAAGCGGAGCCATCTTGAAGATATCAACCCTGGGCTCTGGTTGCCCAGCAGGTGCCGTCCTGAGGAAAGGAGGCCAAAGTCCTCCCCGTTTGCTCAGGTGAAACTCTCCGGCTTCTCCAACCTCAGGCTCAGGGACAGGCAAGACAGAGATGTGTTGCTTCTTCTTGGCAGAGATTGCGCTGGCTGAGCTGGACCGGATGGATCTACAGAAGCAGATGGTTCTGAAGTTTGCAGCCATCATAGGGCCGGTGTTTACAACCCAGCAGCTGGTTCACATCCTTCCCATCTCTGTAAATCAGTGGATTAATCCACTGCTGGACATGCTGGTGAAGGACAACATCCTGAAGCAGCTGAAGAACACAGAGGAGCCGGAAGACGTGCAAGGTGCTCCAGAGGGGCCGGCCACCTCCGGGCAGGCAGGAAGCAGTAAGTGGTGGCTGCAGCGTGAGCCAAGGAGCGCTGGGGCTCCACAGGGCCCTGCTCACGCACCTTTGTGCAGAGGGAGATTCTCAGTGGCTGTTGGAAGTGCCTCTGCCACTGTGCTAGCAGGCGCTGGTCGGAGCCCGGGCTGGGCTCAGACGGCAGCAGCACTCACCCAAGTGTGGCCTTTGCCCCAAGTTGGGGCAGCCTTGAGGTCTGGCCCCCGCTTTGGCTGAGGCCAGGACTCATTGCCTTGCAGGGGTGGAGAGGCCCTCCGTGAACACGGGGTCCAGAAAACAACAGTCTGACGTCCTGGCCTTCTGCGCCCCACTGCTGTGGGAGGCGACGTACGAGCTGTGGCCCACGAGGGAGAGGGTGAACATTCACCGCCAGTGTGCCGCCTTCCTGGAGAAGCATGCGCACAAATGCCAGAGGTGCCACGGAGGGGACTTTGTGGCCTTCCACCGCTTCGGCGTCTCCAGCCCCCAGAAGCAGGGGAGCTGCCAGGGCTCTGCTGATGAGGATGACTGCTGCAGCTGGGAGGCCTTGGTAGTTGCTGGAGAACACCTGAGGAGGGCCAGGACCCACCCTGCAGAAGGCGAGATTCTGGCAGAGGGCGAGCAGACAACTCTGCGGGCCGAGGACGGTGGCGAGTGCTCCTGCCAGTGCAAAGCCATCGCCGAAGCAGTGCTTGTGCCCCTGGCTCGCCACTACAGGGCAATGGGCAGCACTTCCCAAGCCCTCTATTATGTGCTGGAGTGTGCGGCTGCCTACCTGCACGTCTCCAACAGCTACATGGTGAGTTACCCTGCTAGCCAGCACGAGCTGCATTAGCAGGGAGGAAGCCTGAGGGCTGGCCGCAGGCTCTGCACCAATGCTCACCTGCTGTCTGTGTGCTTGTTGCAAGGCCCTCATGAAGCTGAGCGAAGCAGAGGCTCTGAGGAGCTCCATCAAAAAGGAAGGAAATGCCATCGACTGCTTTGAGGAGGCCATCTTCTTCAGCCTCAAAGGAGAGGTAAAGAGGCAGGCAAAAGCAGAGGGTGTCCGAAGGGATGCAGCCATACGCTTCCCCTGCTGGCAGGGAATGTTCCTGCCACAGCCAGCCCCTGGTCCATTTCTGCAGTCTCTGCAGGTCTTGGGCAAGTCCTCCACATCTGCATGCCTTCCTCTTCCTGTACAGGTCTGCAGTAACGTGGGATGTGTGAAGCTGGCCAAGGAAATGAGCAGGCAGGCGCTGAGACTGCTGGAAAAGCGGTTCCCCCGGACTCGTGCCGGGGCCTTTGTCAAGTCTCTGTGGGAAGGGTTGAAGCGTGCTCCTCAGGCCACAGGCAGAGCGTCCTTCCTTCCCCAGGAGGCTCGGTAAGCAACAGAAGGGACAACGCGGGAGAGGAAGAGCCCTTTTGTACCTGCTCTCACGCATCCAGGCCCAGGCCTGCCCGGGTTTCAGCCCATTCCCAAGCCTTAGCAGGACTGAGGCATTCAGGCGTGATGTGTGGGTAGAGCCAGGGATGGCGCTGCCTCACGCTGCCTCCCCTGCACAGCACAGGAGAAGAATGCACACCTTTGGGTAAAAAGCAGCTTGTGCTGAGGGATGCTGTCACGGAGTCATCTAGTAGATAAATCTGTGCTTGTGACAGGGGGGCAGTAGGCTTGTGGGCCCCCTGGCTTCCCGAAAAAAATGGAGCAGCGGCAATGATCTAAGAAGGAGCCACCCTCCTGGCGTCAGCTCCCTTCCTCCAGCAATGTATCTGGCTAGCCCCACCGCCCTGCTTTCCCTTGCCCTGTCTGACTCAGTGCTCCACAGCTGTGCCTCTGGGCCCAACGGTTTCTCTTGCGTGGCAGGAGGAAGAAGCAAGCCTGGCTGGTTCACCAGAGCAGATGCCTCTCCTTGCTCGAGGACCTCTACAGCCAGGAGGACACATCTGGCGGACAGAGGTTCTCCCGCCTGGCAGCGCTCATGAAGGCCAACATGGACAGCAAGATGCACTCCTATCAGGCAGCAGACTCACACATTGGACAAGCCTTGAATTAAGGAAAATAGGTCAGGTTAAAAGCTATGTGCTTTCATGGCGTGCTGAATTGGCAGCTGCAGATGTGGCCTTGCGAAGCCAGCTTTTGGCTGCCCATAACCGATGCTTTTCTACAGGCTTAGACAACGAGTGCAGACAGCGGGTCTCCTGTTTCTCCAAGTGACACCGTTCAGGTACCCTACGTCTGGAATGCAGACAGCAGGCTAGGACAGTAAACCACAAATTAACAAAGAAGCAACGGATTGGTGGACGGAGCTGTAGCCGATGAGAGGACCGGCCAAAGCCAGGTGAAAGAATACAGTGAGGAAGACCATGGCCTTCATCAGAAAGACCACCAGGCAACCAGCAAGAGATATCACGCATGCGTAAAAGAACTGAGACGGGGGGGGGGGGGGGAAGGGGGAAATGTCAGTCTTCTGGGGACTCATCGTAATAACCCAGCCTCTTCTTGGACAGCTAGTGCATATGTAAGCAGCTTGTTTTTGAAGTGTGTGCCTTTCCTGACCTGTGGTATGCAGGCTTGGAGGGATTACCCCCCTGCATCCGGCGTGTGTGCAGCGCTGAGTAAACATACCTGCTTTATAACTACTCTGTGGTTATAGAGTGTGATTCCGCAAGCCAATTTGGCGAGCCAGCCAGGAGGCTCTTTGCTGGGCCGTGGGGCTGGTCGGCCCAGGAGGCGCTTCTGGTGCGCCCCAAGAGATTCTCGGAGAAGACTCCCTGGGCCAACACATCCACCATGGAGCAGGGAAAGAGCCCCGGCTGCGGACCAGGTATGTTGGGAACAGGGAAGCCGTAAGTCGTAAGCGCGAGAAGTAGATTGTGTTTTTGCAGTGGAGATTTCCAGTATTTCCGTATGTAGCACAGGATAAGTTGCCTTTCACAAAGAAAGCTCCTGAACAGAGTAAAGTTGAGGCTGGGGTGATCTGACCTAGGTACAGTTGGCGCAGGCACTAGGTCAGGTAACTCTATAGAGTAGGGGAGAGTCCGGTACAGGCCGGAACGAGTGTGCTAATTGTTGAAAATATTGTCCTCCTATCACCATCAAAGGTGCAGAACATACCAAAGACAATAGGTTGTTAGCAGACATTGCGTAGAAGTGTAACGTAGCAACAGCGTCGGAAGACTGTGAGCCTGGGATGCTCAACCAGTGAGTGCCCGGAGAGGATTGACCTGCATCGGACCCAGGGTATGTCACGGAATGGATTTCACGGGCAAGTTGTGCAGTTTCTCCCTTGTCAGTAGGGATTGCCTATTACTGCAGTAGTAGTAGGTGTTGCCCGTTATTGCAATAACGAATAAGCTGCTCTTCACAGAGCTCTTTGCCTGATTAGAAACTGTTGATCTTGAGCGTGTTTCTCACAGTCTGGTGCCGAAACCCGGGAACAGCGTCGCCCACGGTGAGCCTCCGCTTCTGCAGCACAGGACAGTGCACCCCGCTCATTTTTCTGCAGCCCTGTGGGGTGGCAGCGGTGGTTCATCGTGGAGCCGGCTGCAGACCCGAGGATGGTTTTCAGAGGCAAGATCTGTGAACAGCTGGGGGATAGGGACGGACAGCGGGCACTGCGGTGTTGTGTGATTGACCCGGTAATTCCTGGCAACTCTGCGCACAGACCGAGGTAGGAACAATCGTGTGTGATTAAGTACTGCCTTGGAGGTCGAGGTCTGGGACTCCTACGCTGTACGCGAACGTCTTTCCAGAAGGGTTGCTTGACGGTACATGCCTGCTATAAGTCCTTTAGGAAATAGGTTGAAAAACTGGAAGAGAAGTTCAAGAACCAGGGATAAGGATAAACAGAAAATGATTAGATGTCGTGTTGTTGTACGGCCTGAATAACCAGGAGGAGTCCGCATACGCTGCTTGTTGGATTTAGGGAGTGCAGCGGTCAATCATGGCTAGATAAAATTCCGTAGATAAGGAAGAACAGAGAAACCCCCAACGGGATCCTTTAAGCTGTGTGCTCCCTGTACTTTTCCCTAGGATTAAACTCACTCACTTTCCTCTACGCAGCGGTGTTCCCCCCCTTGCCGTCCTGGCCTCGAGTCAAGTCCTGTACCTACAGGAGGGAGGCTGGAGACAGCTGACAGAGTGCAGGGTACTGGCTCAGATCAGCCCCTTAACAGCCCACCTGAACCGAGCTCTGTGACTAGTGCTGATACTGAAAAGATAGAGCTCTGCCAGCTTAAGAGAGAATCGGAACAATGCAAAAGGGAGGTTATAAATTCTCCCTTTCCTAAATCTAACACCATTATCCCCACTGGCACTTCCGTGTATCCTCTTAGGGAAGTTCCAATGTTATCAGGGGACAGAGGAGATGTAAACTCCCCACTTGCGAGTGGAGAGGTGAGAAATTTCAAAAGGGAAACGAAACCTTTAATGCAAGATCCTCTTGGATTAGCAGAACAGTTTGATCACTTCTTGCTCTTGGTCATCAATTCAGCTTATGAAATACTGGGATTTAATTTAACTGGGAACACCTTAGGAATAACGGAGGTAGAGGGATCAGGAATGATAGTTTCACTTTTTGAATTACTGCTGAATTAAAATGGGGAGATAAAATAGTCACAGGGCAGTTGTCTTGTGTGCCAGAAGCAGGGACCAATTCACTGGGGAGAGACTGAATAGTTAAAGGAGGACTGCAGTTGAGAACTTGTGAAACAGGTAGAAAGGTGTCAGTGAATCTGCTAAGAGCCGACGATGAAAAAAATAGATAAATGCAAAGGTGTGGGCAGGGCAAGGAAGCCGGGGTGGACTCACAATCACTCCCTGAAAAAAATAACTGTCCGAGGAGGGAGTGAAGCTGTGAAGCAGCGACAAGATCCCATACCTTTAGAAAGGATAACGGGTCTAAAGCCTGTGATACAAACCTTGGTTAAGAATGGTCTTCTGGAACTCTGTCTGTCACCCTATTACACTCCAATTTTGCCAGCACAGAAGGCAGGTGGTACCTATGGGCTGGTACAAGATCTAAGAAAAATGAATGAAACAATTCCCAAGCGACGCCCCCTGGTTCCGAACCCCTATGCTTTAATGAGCCTGATCCCACAGGAACATGAAGGGTTTAGTGTGATCGACCTAGAAAATTGCTTTCTGGACCTGCTCTTGGGACTCAGGGAGTTGAGATCTTTTTGCCTTTGATTGAGAGGACCCCGAAATGGGATGCAAGCAGCAAAAAAGCTTCCTGCGGGATCCCGCCCCTTGTACAGATTGCTGTATTAGTCATTGTCACTGTCTGTCTTTGTAACTGGTCGATGTTTGTGTTGTAAAAACGTTACCTGTGGAATTCCAGTCCCTGCTTGAGGCAGCCTTGTCTTGCTGGGGGACGCTGGTCACGACTCTTGCCCGGGGAACTCGGTGTTCCCGTGCCCTGGGGAAGCAGGTGGACTCCATCACCCAGCCACACCCAGGGCATTTTCACCCGGTACCGAAGAGCGGCTGGGATAAGCAGCTGCTATGGGATGAAGGGGGTCCAAAGAAATTCTGGAAAAGACCATTCGGGGTCGTATTTTGGCTCAGTGGAGAAACGCCACCTATCAGCCGGGGGGAATGTGGGAATGGAATGCTGTTTCTGCAGTTGGAACGAACAAGAGGAGTCTTTTGTGGTCTGTGCTGCCATCTGTTGTCCTTTGTGGGTACTAACAGTTCTTTCTGGGTTTCTCTTCATTCCGACAAAGGGGGGTCTCTAATAGTGCCGTTAGGTAAACTTTCCATGTTGTGGCATGCTTAGTAGGTAGGTGAAGTAAGGAACAAGTAATTAACAAGTACAAAGGCTGCAGCTTTTGTATGATAGACTACAAAGCGTATTGAAAGGCTATTCTGTTTTGCCAGGAGGCTCTTAGCAAAAGAACAACAGACTTAGCAAGCAGCAGAGAAGCCAGGGCCTCCGCATGAGGTCGAACTGTCTCACTCTTGGCTCAAGAGGGATGCAAGAGATACTTCCCTCCATCCTCCTTCCAGCCTTCTCTCTGTCCTAGGACGAGCAGGTGTCCGGGAGTGGTGGCCTAGTGTTGAGTAAGCAAGGGTTGGAAGTCAATTAATTAGCAGTATACGCTTAGCTAGCAACACTTTACGTTTAGCCAGGATCTGTACGTTTAGTTGAGCGTCGGGAAGACTGTGAACCTGAAGTACTCAGCCAATGAGGAACCAGGGGAGGAAGAGAGAAGCGTCGGCTAATGGGGCTGAAAAGATGTCATCCTGTTTTCTGCGTGCCATTGCAATTGCAAATAAAATCTGCTTTATCAGAGATGCCGTGCTGATGAATTCTTGGGGTATTTCCAAGAGGAGCCTCGAGTGAGAGCCCGGAAACATAGATGAAGTAAGAGGACCAGTTTTAACCACTGAGTGTTCTAATCACGAGAGTAAGCACGGGGTGTCTGTGGAAACTGGAGAACTGTCTTGTCTGATTCGTGGGCTTGGAAGGGAGTGGGACCAACTGTTTGGATGGATTAAGGAAGTGTAATTGTTAATGGTATATGGAAGCGTAACTGAGGGTATGTGGTAGTGTAATTGAGGGTCCGAATAGCGAAATAGTGTAAAAAGGCAAAAGGGTGAAAGGAAAGGTGAGTTTATGTGCGCTGGCCCAAGAGCAACCCCTGCAGAACGCTCGGAGTGAGAGAGAGCCAGGGCCGGACACTGCCACTGTAAACAGTGCTGCTCGCAAAAGGGGGGTGGGCAATGGAAGTGAGGATAGCCCTCATCTGCAGGGAGCTAAGGAAACCCAAAATCCAGTGTTAGCACTGCAAGCCTCCGGAAGGGAGGAGCTGAAACCGAAACGTAATGCTAGTCGGTTCTGTAATGATGAGAGTTTGGAAAATGAAGAAGGTTTGGGAAAGACACAGGCTGAGGAAGGCAAATCACTAGGAGCGAGGTGTAACAGGGATGTCAGGACCGAAGAGAGGCAAGCGATATGGGAAAACTGACATGAGGAACAGAGATATTGGACAAGCCTTGAATTAAGGAAAATAAGTCAGGTTAAAAGCTATTTATGTGCTTTCATGGGGTGCTGAATCGGCAGCTGCAGATGTGGCCTTGCGAAGCCAGCTTTTGGCTGCCCATAACCGATGCTTTTCTACAGGCTTAGATAATGAGTGCAGACAGCGGGTGTCCTGTTTCCCCAAGTGACATTGTTCAGGTACCCTATGTCTGGAATGCAGACAGCGGGCGAGGACAGTAAACCACAAATTAACAAAGAAGGAGCAGATAGGTGGAAGGAGTCGTAGCCGATGAGACGACCGGCCAAAGCCAGCCAAGGGTCCTCCAACCCGACCCAGCTCAAAGAGCACACAGTGAGGAAGACGACAGCCTTCATGAGAAAGACCACCAAACAACCACCGAGAGATACGACGCGTGTGCAGACTCCCACACTGGACAACCCTCTTTTACCTACTGTATCTGAATAAACTCTTTACTTTCTTATGTTTGTTCTTTTTCGGCCTTTCTTGAGATCCGGAAAATGTAAAAACATCTAGTTTTCATGTCCATTCTAGGGGAAATATGTCTTTCTAAGCACGGGCTTTGTCACTCAGGAAAAGCCAAGCTATGAGTAGATTTGCCTTTCAAAATAGAAAAGCATCTTCTGAAATTCACTCAAACGCATCTCTGGGGTTTTGCCAATTAGGTCACATTTGAGCTCGCAATACAGAGAAGCAAGACTGACAAACAGTAGCCAGGCTTCTACTTGGGGTCTGCCTTTTGTCAGTGGAATTGCCCTCTATCTTAGGAAGTGGATAGATCAATCCCCCAGCAGAAGAAACTGGGCAGGGGAGGCAGCTGACCGGCAGGGCTGAGCAAGGACCTGCAGCTTAAACTGAGGGAAAAGAGGGAAACGGACAGAAAGTGGAAGCAGGGTTGTGTGGCCTGGGAAGAATAGAGGGACGTTGTCCACACGTGAAGAAATAAGACTGGGAAAGCCAAGGCACAGGTAGAGCTGAACTTGGCGAGGGACGTGAAAAATATCACCAAGGGGTTCTACAGGTACATAAGCAGGAGGAGACAGGCCAAGAAGAGTGTTCCCCCTCTGATAAATAAGAACGGACAGCTGGTTTCCTCAGACATGGGTAAAGCTGAGGTGCTCAAGAAGTGCTTTGCCTCGGTCTTCACAGGTGGTCCGGCTCCTCCCCATGTCTGCCAGGACCCTGAAGATCTAGGCGTGGGTGAGAGGCGCAGGTTCCATCTCACTGTCCGAGACCTCCTCATGAAATTGAACATATATACGTCCACGGGACCGGATGACATCCATCCCAGGGTTCTGGAAGAGATGGCTGATGTGGTTGCCGAGCCGCTCTCCATCGTATTTGAAAAATGATGACTGTCTGGTGAAGTCCCCGGTGACAGGAAAAAGGGAAACCTTACTCCCATTGTTAAGAAAGGCAGAAAGGAAGACCCGGGCAACTAGAGGCCGGTGAGCCTCACCTCTGTGCCTCAGAAGAGCATGCAGCACATCCTCCTAGAAGGAGGCACATACATGTTAAGGCACATATGAGAGGAAGAGGTGATTCGAGACAGCCAGCATGGCTTCACCAAGGGCAGTTCGTGCCTGACCAATCTGGTGGCTTCCTATGATGGAGTGACGGCTTCGGTGGACGGGGGAAGGGCAATGGATGTCATCTACCTGGACTTCTGCAAAGCCTTTGGTGTTGTCTTTCACCACATCCTTCTCTCTGAATTGGAGAGGCATGGATTTGAAGGCTGGAAGGTTTGATGGATTAAGAATTGGTTGGCTGGTCGCAGCCAAAGGGTTGTGATCAACAGATCTGTGTCAGGGTGGAGGCCGGTCACAAGCGATGTCCCTCAGGGGTCGGTCTCGGGACCGGTGCTCTTCAACATCTTCATCAGTGACACAGACAGTGGCATGGAGTGCACCCTCAGCAAGCTTGCAGATGACACCAAGCTGAGTGGTGCAGTCGATACGTTGGAAGGAAGGGAAGCCATCCAGAGGGACCTAGACAGCCTGGAGAAGTGGGCTCATGACAACCTAATGAGGTTCATTAAGGCCAAATGGAAGGTGTTACGTTTGGGCCGGGGCAATCCCAGGTGTTTATGCAGACTGGGTGAAGAACCCCTTGAGAGCAGCCCTGTGGAGAAGGACTTGGGGGTCCTGGTGGACGAGCAGCTGGACATGAACCAGCAGTGTGCAGTCCTAAAGGGAGCCTATAAACAGGAGGGGAGTCAACTCTTGGAAAGGGTAGATAATAGCAGGACAAGGGGAAATGGTTTTAACTTGAAGGAGGGAAGATTTAGGTTGGATGCCAGAGGGAAGTTCTTCACTATGAGAGTGGTAAGGAGCTGGAACAGGCTGCCCAGAAGGGCTGTGGTTGCCCTGTCCATGCCTGGAGCTGTTCAAGGCCAGGTTGGATGGGGCCCTGGGCAGCCTGGTCCAGGATTCAGTGTGGAGGCTGGTGGCCCTGCCTGTGGTGGGGGAGTTGGAGATTCGTAATCCTTGAGGTCACTTCCAACCCGGGCTGTTCTGTGGTTCTGTGATTCTGTGAATATCCAGAAACTGTATGGGCAGTCCCATACTTTAGCCACTGCCCACATGGTTTTCTGCTCCTCATGTCATAGTTTCCAATGCAGGCAGTGGGCGATGACTTCTGCTGATGTGTTTTCCAGTCATCTAACTTAAGCCAATGTGTTAGCTTCATCATTAGCCTGCCAGGTGACTGCAAGGCTTGATGTCTGGGGACACAGCCTTTCCTCATATGCGAGAAGCTCCAGGCCCCTACTCATCTCTGTGGCCATTCGCTGGACTCTCTCTAGAAGTTCCCTGTGTTTTTTTAACTGGGGAACCCAGAACTGGACTTACTACTCCCAATGTGGCCTCACCAGGGCAGAGTAGAGGAGGAGGACCACCTCCCTTGACCTGCTGGCCGGAGTCTTCCTAATGCACCCCAGGATACCATTGGCCTTCTTGGCCACAAGGGCACGCTGCTGGCTCACGGAAAATCTGTTACCTACCAGGAAATCTAGGTCCTTTTCTGCAGAGCTTAGGTCAGCCCGTAACCTGTACTCTATTCGGAGCCAAGACTAGCCTCTCAACAGAAAAAACTGTGAAACCGTTCTTACCAAATGTCCCCACTACACAGACACACCACCCTGCCGCAGCACCACCACCAGATACCCAAAGCCAGTATCTGGTGAATTTATCCACCGTCATAAAAGGGGTGGCCTGTTTGCCGTCCCCCAACACAATCTTTTCCTTCTGTGTTGCTTGTTTGTTTGTTTGTTTTGTCTCTAAGGCAAGAGGAAACTGCACTGCCACTCTATGGACGAGAGGCACTCTATGGACAAGAGAAACTCGCCTTAGTCACAAGGTAGACCGTGATTCTAAATGAGACCTTCTGAGCTCTCATGGATCTATGAACATCTATGAACAGCATCTCCCCTGAACTGGGACACTCCCCAGGTACTACCAAATCCTATGCCTCTGTTCCGCAGGAGTAGCTGTCGAGATATTTTACCAGATCCACATATTTCTGTTTATTTCTGTACGTAGGAGCATATGTGTTTTGTATCTGTCCATACGTACATAGACTAACCAGAGAATTATAGAATCCTCAGAGCTGGAAGGAACTTTTACAGATCATCTAGTCCACCTCCCCTGCAATCAACTGGGATCACAGCTCAGTCTGCTTGCTCAGAGCCTGGCCTTGAAAGTCCGTCGTGATATACTTGAAGAAGTCAGTGATGTATCTGAAGATGATTCAAACTAATTCGGATCCAAAGCATTGATTCAGCACCAAGGAAATGACTTTGATGGCAATTCTCACAATTTAGCTGCTGGTGCTGTGAAAGTATTGGAAAAGGCTGCCAGTTCAGGTTTTCTCTCTTGTTGATGTGTGCAAATTCAGATTTCCCAGGCTGCATTTTAGTAGCAGTTAACCCATCTTTGCCAAGGGAACATTTCAGACCAATCGTTGCAACCTTGCCAAAGAGCTGTCATTGAAATAAGGCTAACGATCGCAATAGGCTAAGATACTAAACCAAATACGACCGAGATTGAGAAAAGCACAGAGGCAAGTAAGAGCCTGCCGTAGTTTGGTGTGTGTGCCTAATCTCCGGAGGATGCTGTACGAGCTGCACGTTTGTTGTAACTTCTGCGTGCGCGCGTGCTGATGAAATTCACAATTATCCTTCCAAACTCCAGCAGAGGGCGATATTTTCCCATATTTTCCCACCACCATTTTCCCATGATGGTGGCCTACCCGGGGGTGGTGTCCTGTGATGCAGAGACCTGCGCGGCCTCTCGCCTGCCCAGCTACTGCTTCAGAGCGTTACCAAAGAGAAACTTGAAAGGCGTTATCAGTCCCACCACTGTCTATCAATACGTGGGGACCACCGAGAAGCAGTAAGTGTTCTCTGAGCTGTGCACGTGAGGGGAGAGGGGCCTCAGGGGTACGACCTTGGCCGATGCAGAGGGCTCGAGTTCTGCAGCGAGACCAGGCTGCTCTCCCACAGACCTCCCTTGCCTGTGGCTGAGAAAATCGGAAGCCCTGGTGTGGGTCTGCTTTCTGCCTCTGTGCCCTTGTGCCTCTTGCTGCTAAGAGTGTGGAAATGATGGCACCGGGATGGGGAAGGCTGGCCTGTCTTTGGACACACAGGGTAGCCTTGCGTTCTTTGTCCGAGCGGCTTCTTCAGTACAGCCTGGCTTCTTTCCTCATCTTGGATTTCTTTGGTTGTTGCCTCCGGCAAGGGACTTTTGTTAGCTTCGGCTGTCGTGCTGTGGCTGCTGGGCTTCCTTATGCTCGAGGCTGTGCTGGTGTGTCACCTTGAGCTTTGGCCAGGGGAACATGCTCGGAGTAAGATGCTGCTTGAGAGGGGGGTCTCCACTCCTCCACAACAGGCTCTGCGTGCTCCGGCTTCTGACCCACTAGGCGACTCCTGTTTGCTCTTCTCCCCCTTCTAGACAACGTGACGTGGGCGTTGCCGAGGAGAGGTCACCCTATGGTCCCTTGCTGGGTAGGTGGAGAACTCATCCGAAGCCCACTTGCTTCCCTTTGCCCAGTGCTGGGGGCTCCGCTGTGGGCTGCCCCTGGCACACAGCTGAGCGCCATGCAGCCGCTTTCTCGCTCCCTCCTTCCCTCCCTCCCTCCCTCTCTGCTGCGGGATGGGGGAGAGAAGTGGAGGGGCTCCCCACTTTTCAGCACGCTGCAGCAGCTCATTTCCTTGTGGGTCTGCACAGGTCGGGAGGCAGAGATTGACCGCTTTGAATGCTGCTTGGAGGCCTATGAGCATTTGGAAGAACCACACGTCCTGGCATTTGTGGGCATGCCAGGCTCTGGAAAGAGCCACTTACTTGCCGAGCTGGCCATTTTAGGCCGGGCTGCTGGGCACAGGTAAGCACTGTGGAGCTGTCGCTTTGGCACCCCTCCGCCACCCATCCCCTGGCCTTTGCTGAACAGCGCAGTTCGGGTGCTGCTGTGCCCAGCCCTTGCACTGCAGCCTCCTAAAAAAGCATGCAGCCTCCCTACCGGGAGGCAATTCTGGATCTCAGCGCCTTCTGCTTTTGCACCGCAGGGTCATTGCTGTGGAACGGACAGAGGAGAACTTGAAGCAGCCCTTCTCTGCCATCCAGTCTGCTGGTGGCCAGGGCACTGGGTCTCCAGGCCGGTGAGACTTGCAGTGACAGGCAGCGCGCCCTGCAGACCGTGCTCCAAGGCACACTAGAAGAGAGCAGCTATTGCTTGCTCAACGATGTTTTCTTAGTGTAGGTGAGAGCGAAAGGCTGTCCTGCTTGGATGCTCTGCTGGGAGCAGCTCAGCTCAGGGCTGGGACTCGCGGGGCTCGTACCCCACCTGTCTGATTCCTGTGCCCAGGAGTCTCCCTGTGCGTGGGGTGCTCCTGTGCCACGCATGTGCCCTGGGTCTCGTTCAGCAACCTGGAAGTGGCATTGAAGAGGGGCTGGTGCTGGCCGCACGCAAGAGCAGAGGCATTCTGCTCTGCAGTCTTGCTTTGCGGGATAGGTGTGCCTAGACCCTCAGCTATGTTCCTCTCTGTCTTTCCTGGACAGTTTCCCATCACAGACGAGGTGTGCAGGATGCGTCACACTGAATGGAACAGTGCGTTCCACCTGACTTGTACGCAAGTGCTACAGAAGGTGAGCACGTCTCCCTCCTCCCGCCTCACAGGAGCCAAACAACCGTGCTGGCTGCGGGCTCCGCGCTGGAGCTGCCTGAGGGGGTGGCAGGATGAGGCGCCCGGGTCATGGCCCTTCAAGAACTTTGCCCAGCTTCTCTCCTTCTGCCGGGGAACTGATGTTAGAGGAGGCCGTACAGTCTCTCAGAAGCAAAGCTGCTAAACTCCTGGAGAGGGAGGTGGCTGAGGAGAGGCTTCTGGCTATCCCCTTGTCTTGAGGAGAGAAAGTCCTCCCCAGAAGAGGAGAATCCACCAGATTCCACTCAGAACCACCTGTTTATTTTTTTTTTTTTCAGGTGCTTGGAGGGGAATTTGGCATATTTTTCGTCGACAACGCCCACTTCGTGGACTCTGAGTCCTGGTCTATCATGTGGCCCCTGCTCCAAAGCGTCACGGTCCTTATGGTCATGAGCTTAGCTCTGGGCCATGACAGAGCAGAGGACATTTTCAAAGCTGCCACAGACAGCACAACATCGGAGAGAATCACCTGTCTTCGTCTGGAAGGGCTGAAAGCTTCAGACATGGTGCGGAAAGCCTGCCAGGAGCTTGGAGTGCGCAGCATCCCCAGGGAGCTGGCAAGGTAAAGCCAAGTCGGGGAGCTCTTCTGAAGGGGTTGCATTTATGCTGACCACGGCTGGGAATCGCCCTGCAAAAAAGGCAGCCACGGGGCTGATGGGTCTCTCCTTAAGCCTGGCCATAGCAGGTGTGAGCTGAGAATGGGCAACTGCCACGAGGCAGCAGAGTGTGGATGGTGTCAGCCCTTTGCTGTTGCCGTGGCTTGCTCTTCTGTGCTTTAGGCACTGTCCAGCAGCCTTTCCTGATGGATTCCCAGGAACGCTGTGGGTCTGGGGGGCCCCAGGCACTCACGCCCCATCCAGAAGCCAGGCGTAGCCATGTTGAAGAGGCTGGTTAGCCTACGAGACCCGAGTGACTCACCACCCACCAGAACTGTGCTGCACCTTACTTCCCTGGTGTCGGTTGTGCTCCTGCCCAGGTTCCTGATCCAGAGAAGCTCTGGCATCCCATATTACTGTGAGGAACTGCTGCGCTCCCTGCGTTGCAACAACATGCTCTTGTTGCACACCGGGAGGCCGAAGGAAGGAGAGGACAGCTGGCAGAGCCTGATGGGTAAGCACCCTTGTTGCCGATCAGCTGTTGGCTGTGGTGCATCCTCTCCCGCACAGCCGCACCTTGCTGCTCCCTTGGCAAAACACCGGCTCAGCTCCTTGTTCATGCTCCCCATGCTCTCCCTGTCTTCTGCAGCCAAGGCATCACCCGCTGTCACAGCTGCCTCAAGCCCAGGTACCGGGAGTGACGGCAAAAGGATGTGTGCCATCAGACCAGACGTGAGCCTGGAGACCCCCATGCTGCCGTTTGCCTTGAAAGGTGAGGAGCTGAGCAGCGCTCGTCCAGTTTGTGGCTGTGCCCCAGCTTCGTTTCCCGGGGTGCAGGTGAGAGAGAGGCTGAGCACCTGCGTGCTGCAGAGTCACCCCCTCAGCCTCAGGGGCTCAGCCAGGAAGGTGACTCCAGTCCAAGCAGGCTGTGGTTTTCCCCTGTTGGCAGTGGACCAGCTCTGAGCTGACCGGTGAGCTGCACACCATGGGTGGGGGAGCTCTGAGTCCAGCTCTGGGCTGGTGAGAATGCTTTGTGTTCTCTGTGTGCACTGCTGGCTATGAACCCAGTGCAGACCTAGTAGGTCCCCCTAGTAGGTGGGACGTGCATACCTGCTGGACCGTGCCCTCCCCATCACCGGTTGGGAGCATTTGTCTGTCTGAGTGTCTCTGTTTTCCCTGGCTCCTGTGACCTGTGACTGGGGGGGGGAAGCAAAGCCATCTTGAAGATACCAACCCTGGGCTCTGGTTGCCCAGCAGGTGCCGTCCTGAGGAAGGAGGCCAAAGTCCTCCCCGTTTGCTCAGGTGAAACTCTCCGGCTTCTCCAACCTCAGGCTCAGGGACAGGCAAGACAGAGATGTGTTGCTTCTTCTTGGCAGAGATTGCGCTGGCTGAGCTGGACCGGATGGATCTACAGAAGCAGATGGTTCTGAAGTTTGCAGCCATCATAGGGCCGGTGTTTACAACCCAGCAGCTGGTTCACATCCTTCCCATCTCTGTAAATCAGTGGATTAATCCACTGCTGGACATGCTGGTGAAGGACAACATCCTGAAGCGGCTGAAGAAGACAGAGGAGCCAGAAGACGTGCAAGGTGCTCCAGAGGGGCCGGCCACCTCCGGGCAGGCAGGAAGCGGTAAGTGGTGGCTGCAGCGTGAGCCCAGGAGCGCTGGGGCTCCACAGGGCCCTGCTCACGCACCTTTGTGCAGAGGGAGATTCTCAGTGGCTGTTGGAAGTGCCTCTGCCACTGTGCTAGCAGGCGCTGGTCGGAGCCCGGGCTGGGCTCAGACGGCAGCAGCACTCACCCAAGTGTGGCCTTTGCCCCAGTTGGGGCAGCCTTGAGGTCTGGCCCCCGCTTTGGCTGAGGCCAGGACTCATTGCCTTGCAGGGGTGGAGAGGCCCTCCGTGAACACGGGGTCCAGAAAACAACAGTCTGACGTCCTGGCCTTCTGCGCCCCACTGCTGTGGGAGGCGACGTACGAGCTGTGGCCCACGAGGGAGAGGGTGAACATTCACCGCCAGTGTGCCGCCTTCCTGGAGAAGCATGCGCACAAATGCCAGAGGTGCCACGGAGGGGACTTTGTGGCCTTCCACCGCTTCGGCGTCTCCAGCCCCCAGAAGCAGGGGAGCTGCCAGGGCTCTGCTGATGAGGATGACTGCTGCAGCTGGGAGGCCTTGGTAGTTGCTGGAGAACACCTGAGGAGGGCCAGGACCCACCCTGCAGAAGGGCGAGATTCTGGCAGAGGGCGAGCAGACAACTCTGCGGGCCGAGGACGGTGGCGAGTGCTCCTGCCAGTGCGAAGCCATCGCCGAAGCAGTGCTTGTGCCCCTGGCTCGCCACTACAGGGCAATGGGCAGCACTTCCCAAGCCCTCTATTATGTGCTGGAGTGTGCGGCTGCCTACCTGCACGTCTCCAACAGCTACATGGTGAGTTACCCTGCTAGCCAGCACGAGCTGCATTAGCAGGGAGGAGGCCTGAGGGCTGGCCGCAGGCTCTGCACCAATGCTCACCTGCTGTCTGTGTGCTTGTTGCAAGGCCCTCATGAAGCTGAGCGAAGCAGAGGCTCTGAGGAGCTCCATCAAAAAGGAAGGAAATGCCATCGACCGCTTTGAGGAGGCCATCTTCTTCAGCCTCAAAGGAGAGGTAAAGAGGCAGGTAAAAGCGGAGGGTGTCCGAAGGGATGCAGCCATACGCTTCCCCTGCTGGCAGGGAATGTTCCTGCCACAGCCAGCCCCTGGTCCATTTCTGCAGTCTCTGCAGGTCTTGGGCAAGTCCTCCACATCTGCATGCCTTCCTCTTCCTGTACAGGTCTGCAGTAACGTGGGATGTGTGAAGCTGGCCAAGGAAATGAGCAGGCAGGCGCTGAGACTGCTGGAAAAGCGGTTCCCCCGGACTCGTGCCGGGGCCTTTGTCAAGTCTCTGTGGGAAGGGTTGAAGCGTGCTCCTCAGGCCACAGGCAGAGCGTCCTTCCTTCCCCAGGAGGCTCGGTAAGCAACAGAAGGGACAACGCGGGAGAGGAAGAGCCCTTTTGTACCTGCTCTCACGCATCCAGGCCCAGGCCTGCCCGGGTTTCAGCCCATTCCCAAGCCTTAGCAGGACTGAGGCATTCAGGCGTGATGTGTGGGTAGAGCCAGGGATGGCGCTGCCTCACGCTGCCTCCCCTGCACAGCACAGGAGAAGAATGCACACCTTTGGGTAAAAAGCAGCTTGTGCTGAGGGATGCTGTCACGGAGTCATCTAGATAAATCCCTTCTTCCAGCAATGTATCTGGCTAGCCCCACCGCCCTGCTTTCCCTTGCCCTGTCTGACTCAGTGCTCCACAGCTGTGCCTCTGGGCCCAACGGTTTCTCTTGCGTGGCAGGAGGAAGAAGCAAGCCTGGCTGGTTCAGCGGAGCAGATGCCTCTCCTTGCTCGAGGACCTCTACAGCCAGGAGGGCACATCTGGCGGACAGAGGTTCTCCCGCCTGGCAGCACTCATGAAGGCCAACACGGACAGCAAGATGCACTCCTATCAGGCAGCAGACTCACACATTGGACAAGCCTTGAATTAAGGAAAATAGGTCAGGTTAAAAGCTATGTGCTTTCATGGCGTGCTGAATTGGCAGCTGCAGATGTGGCCTTGCGAAGCCAGCTTTTGGCTGCCCATAACCGATGCTTTTCTACAGGCTTAGACAACGAGTGCAGACAGCGGGTCTCCTGTTTCTCCAAGTGACACCGTTCAGGTACCCTACGTCTGGAATGCAGACAGCAGGCTAGGACAGTAAACCACAAATTAACAAAGAAGCAACGGATTGGTGGACGGAGCTGTAGCCGATGAGAGGACCGGCCAAAGCCAGGTGAAAGAATACAGTGAGGAAGACCATGGCCTTCATCAGAAAGACCACCAGGCAACCAGCAAGAGATACCACGCATGCGTAAAAGAACTGAGACGGGGGGGGGGGGGGAAGGGGGAAATGTCAGTCTTCTGGGGACTCATCGTAATAACCCAGCCTCTTCTTGGACAGCTAGTGCATATGTAAGCAGCTTGTTTTTGAAGTGTGTGCCTTTCCTGACCTGTGGTATGCAGGCTTGGAGGGATTACCCCCCTGCATCCGGCGTGTGCGCAGCGCTGAGTAAACATACCTGCTTTATAACTACTCTGTGGTTATAGAGTGTGATTCCGCACGCCAATTTGGCGAGCCAGCCAGGAGGCTCTTTGCTGGGCCGTGGGGCTGGTCGGCCCAGGAGGCGCTTCTGGTGCGCCCCGAGAGATTCTGTGCTTCAGTGCGCCCCAAGAGATTCTCGGAGAAGACTCCCTGGGCCAACACATCCACCATGGAGCAGGGAAAGAGCCCCGGCTGCGGACCAGGTATGTTGGGAACAGGGAAGCCGTAAGTCGTAAGCGCGAGAAGTAGATTGTGTTTTTGCAGTGGAGATTTCCAGTATTTCCGTATGTAGCACTTCTGCAGGGCTCCCCGCCGCTACAGGCTAGTCAGGCCGTCGTCAGCCCAGCTCTTGTATTCGTGCAAAGGGCATCAAACACAGTCTGCTGCCTCACACGGGGCACCATTTGTTGCCTTCTGCAACTGTGATGTTAGCCACCTGTGTCAGCCCTCTTGCACACACTGACCAATTACCTGATCAGGGCCAAATGACTGCAGACGCACACCAATATGATGAGCAGCAAAATGGCGTCTACTCACTACTAAGCACAGCTTATATACCTTTACTTAAGCTATCGTGCCCTGTCTTGATTTGTCCATACCGGATCTTAGCCCCTTACTACAATTCCTTATTTGGCTCCTATTGTCTCCTCATTCCTTCGCCTTCTTATCTGGTTTACTTTGTTAGCGAGGACAGTCTGTCTGAGCACAACAGCACCCTTTCACTGTGCTTAGGGAGAGGCCTATCCCGTACAGCACGTATCCCCATCAAGCGCCTACTACAACATCTCCCCCTCCCTAAGCTAAATATTCCTTACACACATGCCTCACCCGTACATTGCGAAGCAATGCAAAGCGCCTAATGCTAAATACATTTCAGCAAACTATCTCCACTATCCCTCCACAGCGATCCTTAAGCAAACATCAGAGCAACAGGGAGTCCTTTCCCGTCATAACCCGACTCCCCGTGCCCGGTCAAGCCTTGCCCTGTTACAGCACGAACGCAACAACCTAAACCCTTCTACAACCTTTCACGCAGTCTATGATACTCAATCCGATGGTCAAAAGTCTTTTCCATCACTCGTTGCAAGGAGTTCTGCAAGCATCCTACAAAGCATGGAAGGCAGATTAGAATACATATAAAGATTGCGAGCCCTATTGCGAGAACCTTACGCAATTGCTTTAATCATGAACCCACTCCCCCAAACAGTCTGTGCAATTTCCGAAATGGTCACTCTCTTCTTTAATCTTCTGTGTATGTTCTTGCATCCATTATAGTTGTTTATGACACACTGTGATCGCCAGGGACACCATAAACATCAGCAACATCGGAAGTGTCAGTGTTGCAGGTGTGGTACTCCTCTTGATGAGTAGTTCTCGATCCCGTCGTCCGTCCCTCAGTTGTTCTGGAGTTAGCTTCAGTTTGCCAATGAAGAATTTCTGTAGAAAAACTTCTACCTAGACTCAGTTTTGGCAGATATGTTACTTATATCTGGTGTTAGTTTTCATGATGGTACCCACAGAATTTCCCCAGATTCATGATGTTTAACTGCCGCATACCCGACAACGGATACCCTTTAGCAAGCCCTTCCTGCGACCAGGAGGCCCTGACTGACCTCCCCCAGAGGGGCATTGTGCTCTAACGTGGCCATACTGGCCGCATCGGAAACACAGCCCTTGCTGCTGCAGCGATCTTTGCTGTCGCGGGCCAACAGCTGCAACTATAGCTGCGGCTAGCCCTTCATTAGTTAAATGAGCCACCTTGAGCTTATCTAAGACATACTGAATAATTTCTCCCAGGGTATTAAGCGTACTCGGGCCAGCTCGTAGCAATGCCTTAACACTGTCATGTGATTTCTGACGCAGGCAGTCAATGATCACTGGCCCTTGGGCTGGTTTCGGGAGATCAGACCCCTCTGCAGCAGCTAAAAGCCTGTCTGCAAAGCTTTGAAAGGATTCATTCGGGCCCTGGGTAATATCTGTGCACGGAGCAGGTGGTTCAGCTTTATGCACGAGTTTATTAAACGCTTCCACCATTGCATCTGTGGCTGCTATTAGCTCCCCGGTCTTAGTTTCGTTAACTGGCCCTGGGGCGAAGCCACTCCCACGGCCTTCCCTGAAAGCCGCGGGACGCCGGTTCCACACAGGGAGCGGCCTGGGCCGACCCCCGCCGCCCCGGCAAGCCCCCTCAATTCGGCCATCCAGTCCATCTCCCATAACGTCTATTGGACCGGCCTGAGCACCATACGCACTAAGTTTGTGATGTCGTTGGGGAGGAGAGGCCCCAGTGCAGCCAAAGCCTGTAGTGCATTTAACATCAGAGGCGATTTCAGGCCTCTTTTATCCATAAATTCCACCAGGCGCGCAACACCCCCGGGGTCAGGCGGCACCCATTCGGGACCATGATCACTCACAATCACCGGGAATGCCTCTGGAACTATACCCTCCCCCAAAGCCTCCGATCTAATCCGATTCCAGTCCGTCATTTGATCCCTCCCCCGCCACTCAAAGCCAGTCCATTCTTTCTCCGCTACACTATCACTCGCACTACCGCCCCTGGGAGTGACCAGAGACGGTAGGCTATGCCCCCTGTCCGCATTGGACGGACCTTTTGTCTGGTCCCTCCCCTTGTGGGCAGTAAGTTGATCCTGCTCATGTAGATCACAGCTTCCTCCGCCTCTTTGACTCAGGTAACACTGACGTACTTCTGATAAAGGATACAACGTTCCGCCTGAGCGGTCCGGATACGGGGGCGGGGAACGAGACAACAAACATCCGATCTCTTGTTGTCTCCTTTTGAACTGGGCGCGGTCGGCTCCCCCGGCGCTATCTCACTAACGGTCACTGGCGGCTCCGTCTCCTCTCGGCCCCTGCAAGAAACTGCTCCCGAGTCCCCATCGGACCCCACTGAGTCCGGTGTCTCGCCTCCACCGCCGAGACCCAAAAGGTATCGAGCCTCTGCCAATACCTTTCCCTCCACTCTGGCCGCGTTCAACGCCCCCAGTATCAGACCCCAAGTTTTTAACTCCGACCCGCCCTCCTGAGCACTCAAAATATGTTGCGCGAACTCAGAGGTGAGGTCATCCCACCTCCGGTGATCAAGAATCTCGTGGGGGGCTTTAACCTCCCCCTCCTGCTCTAACCGGGAAATAACTGCGTGGATATCCTTCTTAGAAGGAGCATAATTGCCAAAGTAATCCTTACAAAACTGAAGCAATACCTTAAGAACATGTTCCATAGTCAGTTCCCCGCCGTCACCTCGGTCTTCTGCAGGGCTCCCCGCCGCTACAGGCTAGTCAGGCCGTCGTCAGCCCAGCTCTTGTGTTCGTGCAAAGGGCATCAAACACAGTCTGCTGCCTCACACGGGGCACCATTTGTTGCCTTCTGCAACCGTGATGTTAGCCACCTGTGTCAGCCCTCTTGCGCACACTGACCAATTACCTGATCAGGGCCAAATGACTGCAGACGCACACCAATATGATGAGCAGCAAAATGGCGTCTACTCACTACTAAGCACAGCTTATATACCTTTACTTAAGCTATCGTGCCCTGTCTTGATTTGTCCGTACCGGATCTTAGCCCCTTACTACAATTCCTTATTTGGCTCCTATTGTCTCCTCATTCCTTCGCCTTCTTATCTGGTTTACTTCGTTAGCGAGGACAGTCTGTCTGAGCACAACAGCACCCTTTCACTGTGCTTAGGGAGAGGCCTATCCCGTACAGCACGCATCCCCGTCCAGCGCCTACTACAACAGCACGTAAACAGGAAAACGCCTTCATTTATTATGTTACTGTTTTGTTTTGCCTCCTTTGGAGGAGGAGTCCACATACGCTGCTTGTTGGATTTAGGGAGTGCAGCGGTCAATCATGGCTAGATAAAATTCCGTAGATAAGGAAGAACAGAGAAACCCCCGACGGGATCCTTTAAGCTGTGTGCTCCCTGTACTTTTCCCTAGGATTAAACTCACTCACTTTCCTCTACGCAGCGGTGTTCCCCCCCTTGCCGTCCTGGCCTCGAGTCAAGTCCTGTACCTACAGGAGGGAGGCTGGAGACAGCTGACAGAGTGCAGGGTACTGGCTCAGATCAGCCCCTTAACAGCCCACCTGAACCGAGCTCTGTGACTAGTGCTGATACTGAAAAGATAGAGCTCTGCCAGCTTAAGAGAGAATCGGAACAATGCAAAAGGGAGGTTATAAATTCTCCCTTTCCTAAATCTAACACCATTATCCCCACTGGCACTTCCGTGTATCCTCTTAGGGAAGTTCCAATGTTATCAGGGGACAGAGGAGATGTAAACTCCCCACTTGCGAGTGGAGAGGTGAGAAATTTCAAAAGGGAAACGAAACCTTTAATGCAAGATCCTCTTGGATTAGCAGAACAGTTTGATCACTTCTTGCTCTTGGTCATCAATTCAGCTTATGAAATACTGGGATTTAATTTAACTGGGAACACCTTAGGAATAACGGAGGTAGAGGGATCAGGAATGATAGTTTCACTTTTTGAATTACTGCTGAATTAAAATGGGGAGATAAAATAGTCACAGGGCAGTTGTCTTGTGTGCCAGAAGCAGGGACCAATTCACTGGGGAGAGACTGAATAGTTAAAGGAGGACTGCAGTTGAGAACTTGTGAAACAGGTAGAAAGGTGTCAGTGAATCTGCTAAGAGCCGACGATGAAAAAAATAGATAAATGCAAAGGTGTGGGCAGGGCAAGGAAGCCGGGGTGGACTCACAATCACTCCCTGAAAAAAATAACTGTCCGAGGAGGGAGTGAAGCTGTGAAGCAGCGACAAGATCCCATACCTTTAGAAAGGATAACGGGTCTAAAGCCTGTGATACAAACCTTGGTTAAGAATGGTCTTCTGGAACTCTGTCTGTCACCCTATTACACTCCAATTTTGCCAGCACAGAAGGCAGGTGGTACCTATGGGCTGGTACAAGATCTAAGAAAAATGAATGAAACAATTCCCAAGCGACGCCCCCTGGTTCCGAACCCCTATGCTTTAATGAGCCTGATCCCACAGGAACATGAAGGGTTTAGTGTGATCGACCTAGAAAATTGCTTTCTGGACCTGCTCTTGGGACTCAGGGAGTTGAGATCTTTTTGCCTTTGATTGAGAGGACCCCGAAATGGGATGCAAGCAGCAAAAAAGCTTCCTGCGGGATCCCGCCCCTTGTACAGATTGCTGTATTAGTCATTGTCACTGTCTGTCTTTGTAACTGGTCGATGTTTGTGTTGTAAAAACGTTACCTGTGGAATTCCAGTCCCTGCTTGAGGCAGCCTTGTCTTGCTGGGGGACGCTGGTCACGACTCTTGCCCGGGGAACTCGGTGTTCCCGTGCCCTGGGGAAGCAGGTGGACTCCATCACCCAGCCACACCCAGGGCATTTTCACCCGGTACCGAAGAGCGGCTGGGATAAGCAGCTGCTATGGGATGAAGGGGGTCCAAAGAAATTCTGGAAAAGACCATTCGGGTCGTATTTTGGCTCAGTGGAGAAACGCCACCTATCAGCCGGGGGGAATGTGGGAATGGAATGCTGTTTCTGCAGTTGGAACGAACAAGAGGAGTCTTTTGTGGTCTGTGCTGCCATCTGTTGTCCTTTGTGGGTACTAACAGTTCTTTCTGGGTTTCTCTTCATTCCGACAAAGGGGGGTCTCTAATAGTGCCGTTAGGTAAACTTTCCATGTTGTGGCATGCTTAGTAGGTAGGTGAAGTAAGGAACAAGTAATTAACAAGTACAAAGGCTGCAGCTTTTGTATGATAGACTACAAAGCGTATTGAAAGGCTATTCTGTTTTGCCAGGAGGCTCTTAGCAAAAGAACAACAGACTTAGCAAGCAGCAGAGAAGCCAGGGCCTCCGCATGAGGTCGAACTGTCTCACTCTTGGCTCAAGAGGGATGCAAGAGATACTTCCCTCCATCCTCCTTCCAGCCTTCTCTCTGTCCTAGGACGAGCAGGTGTCCGGGAGTGGTGGCCTAGTGTTGAGTAAGCAAGGGTTGGAAGTCAATTAATTAGCAGTATACGCTTAGCTAGCAACACTTTACGTTTAGCCAGGATCTGTACGTTTAGTTGAGCGTCGGGAAGACTGTGAACCTGAAGTACTCAGCCAATGAGGAACCAGGGGAGGAAGAGAGAAGCGTCGGCTAATGGGGCTGAAAAGATGTCATCCTGTTTTCTGCGTGCCATTGCAATTGCAAATAAAATCTGCTTTATCAGAGATGCCGTGCTGATGAATTCTTGGGGTATTTCCAAGAGGAGCCTCGAGTGAGAGCCCGGAAACATAGATGAAGTAAGAGGACCAGTTTTAACCACTGAGTGTTCTAATCACGAGAGTAAGCACGGGGTGTCTGTGGAAACTGGAGAACTGTCTTGTCTGATTCGTGGGCTTGGAAGGGAGTGGGACCAACTGTTTGGATGGATTAAGGAAGTGTAATTGTTAATGGTATATGGAAGCGTAACTGAGGGTATGTGGTAGTGTAATTGAGGGTCCGAATAGCGAAATAGTGTAAAAAGGCAAAAGGGTGAAAGGAAAGGTGAGTTTATGTGCGCTGGCCCAAGAGCAACCCCTGCAGAACGCTCGGAGTGAGAGAGCCAGGGCCGGACACTGCCACTGTAAACAGTGCTGCTCGCAAAAGGGGGGTGGGCAATGGAAGTGAGGATAGCCCTCATCTGCAGGGAGCTAAGGAAACCCAAAATCCAGTGTTAGCACTGCAAGCCTCCGGAAGGGAGGAGCTGAAACCGAAACGTAATGCTAGTCGGTTCTGTAATGATGAGAGTTTGGAAAATGAAGAAGGTTTGGGAAAGACACAGGCTGAGGAAGGCAAATCACTAGGAGCGAGGTGTAACAGGGATGTCAGGACCGAAGAGAGGCAAGCGATATGGGAAAACTGACAGAGGAACAGAGATATTGGACAAGCCTTGAATTAAGGAAAATAGGTCAGGTTAAAAGCTATTTATGTGCTTTCATGGGGTGCTGAATCGGCAGCTGCAGATGTGGCCTTGCGAAGCCAGCTTTTGGCTGCCCATAACCGATGCTTTTCTACAGGCTTAGATAATGAGTGCAGACAGCGGGTGTCCTGTTTCCCCAAGTGACATTGTTCAGGTACCCTATGTCTGGAATGCAGACAGCGGGCGAGGACAGTAAACCACAAATTAACAAAGAAGGAGCAGATAGGTGGAAGGAGTCGTAGCCGATGAGACGACCGGCCAAAGCCAGCCAAGGGTCCTCCAACCCGACCCAGCTCAAAGAGCACACAGTGAGGAAGACGACAGCCTTCATGAGAAAGACCACCAAACAACCACCGAGAGATACGACGCGTGTGCAGACTCCCACACTGGACAACCCTCTTTTACCTACTGTATCTGAATAAACTCTTTACTTTCTTATGTTTGTTCTTTTTTCGGCCTTTCTTGAGATCCGGAAAATGTAAAAACATCTAGTTTTCATGTCCATTCTAGGGGAAATATGTCTTTCTAAGCACGGGCTTTGTCACTCAGGAAAAGCCAAGCTATGAGTAGATTTGCCTTTCAAAATAGAAAAGCATCTTCTGCAATTCACTCAAACGCATCTCTGGGGTTTTGCCAATTAGGTCACATTTGAGCTCGCAATACAGAGAAGCAAGACTGACAAACAGTAGCCAGGCTTCTACTTGGGGTCTGCCTTTTGTCAGTGGAATTGCCCTCTATCTTAGGAAGTGGATAGATCAATCCCCCAGCAGAAGAAACTGGGCAGGGGAGGCAGCTGACCGGCAGGGCTGAGCAAGGACCTGCAGCTTAAACTGAGGGAAAAGAGGGAAACGGACAGAAAGTGGAAGCAGGGTTGTGTGGCCTGGGAAGAATAGAGGGACGTTGTCCACACGTGAAGAAATAAGACTGGGAAAGCCAAGGCACAGGTAGAGCTGAACTTGGCGAGGGACGTGAAAAATATCACCAAGGGGTTCTACAGGTACATAAGCAGGAGGAGACAGGCCAAGAAGAGTGTTCCCCCTCTGATAAATAAGAACGGACAGCTGGTTTCCTCAGACATGGGTAAAGCTGAGGTGCTCAAGAAGTGCTTTGCCCTCGGTCTTCACAGGTGGTCCGGCTCCTCCCCATGTCTGCCAGGACCCTGAAGATCTAGGCGTGGGTGAGAGGCGCAGGTTCCATCTCACTGTCCGAGACCTCCTCATGAAATTGAACATATATACGTCCACGGGACCGGATGACATCCATCCCAGGGTTCTGGAAGAGATGGCTGATGTGGTTGCCGAGCTGCATTGTTAAGAAAGGCAGAAAGGAAGACCCGGGCAACTACAGGCCGGTGAGCCTCACCTCTGTGCCTCAGAAGAGCATGCAGCACATCCTCCTAGAAGGAGGCACATACATGTTAAGGCACATATGAGAGGAAGAGGTGATTCGAGACAGCCAGCATGGCTTCACCAAGGGCAGTTCGTGCCTGACCAATCTGGTGGCTTCCTATGATGGAGTGACGGCTTCGGTGGACGGGGGAAGGGCAATGGATGTCATCTACCTGGACTTCTGCAAAGCCTTTGGTGTTGTCTTTCACCACATCCTTCTCTCTGAATTGGAGAGGCATGGATTTGAAGGCTGGACGCTTTGATGGATTAAGAATTGGTTGGCTGGTCGCAGCCAAAGGGTTGTGATCAACAGATCTGTGTCAGGGTGGAGGCCGGTCACAAGCGATGTCCCTCAGGGGTCGGTCTCGGGACCGGTGCTCTTCAACATCTTCATCAGTGACACAGACAGTGGCATGGAGTGCACCCTCAGCAAGCTTGCAGATGACACCAAGCTGAGTGGTGCAGTCGATACGTTGGAAGGAAGGGAAGCCATCCAGAGGGACCCTAGACAGCCTGGAGAAGTGGGCTCATGACAACCTAATGAGGTTCATTAAGGCCAAATGGAAGGTGTTACGTTTGGGCCGGGGCAATCCCAGGTGTTTATGCAGACTGGGTGAAGAACCCCTTGAGAGCAGCCCTGTGGAGAAGGACTTGGGGGTCCTGGTGGACGAGCAGCTGGACATGAACCAGCAGTGTGCAGTCCTAAAGGGAGCCTATAAACAGGAGGGGAGTCAACTCTTGGAAAGGGTAGATAATAGCAGGACAAGGGGAAATGGTTTTAACTTGAAGGAGGGAAGATTTAGGTTGGATGCCAGAGGGAAGTTCTTCACTATGAGAGTGGTAAGGAGCTGGAACAGGCTGCCCAGAAAGGGCTGTGGTTGCCCTGTCCATGCCTGGAGCTGTTCAAGGCCAGGTTGGATGGGGCCCTGGGCAGCCTGGTCCAGGATTCAGTGTGGAGGCTGGTGGCCCTGCCTGTGGTGGGGGAGTTGGAGATTCGTAATCCTTGAGGTCACTTCCAACCCGGGCTGTTCTGTGGTTCTGTGATTCTGTGAATATCCAGAAACTGTATGGGCAGTCCCATACTTTAGCCACTGCCCACATGGTTTTCTGCTCCTCATGTCATAGTTTCCAATGCAGGCAGTGGGCGATGACTTCTGCTGATGTGTTTTCCAGTCATCTAACTTAAGCCAATGTGTTAGCTTCATCATTAGCCTGCCAGGTGACTGCAAGGCTTGATGTCTGGGGACACAGCCTTTCCTCATATGCGAGAAGCTCCAGGCCCCTACTCATCTCTGTGGCCATTCGCTGGACTCTCTCTAGAAGTTCCCTGTGTTTTTTTAACTGGGGAACCCAGAACTGGACTTACTACTCCCAGTGTGGCCTCACCAGGGCAGAGTAGAGGAGGAGGACCACCTCCCTTGACCTGCTGGCCGGAGTCTTCCTAATGCACCCCAGGATACCATTGGCCTTCTTGGCCACAAGGGCACGCTGCTGGCTCACGGAAAATCTGTTACCTACCAGGAAATCTAGGTCCTTTTCTGCAGAGCTTAGGTCAGCCCGTAACCTGTACTCTATTCGGAGCCAAGACTAGCCTCTCAACAGAAAAAACTGTGAAACCGTTCTTACCAAATGTCCCCACTACACAGACACACCACCCTGCCGCAGCACCACCACCAGATACCCAAAGCCAGTATCTGGTGAATTTATCCACTGTCATAAAAGGGGTGGCCTGTTTGCCGTCCCCCAACACAATCTTTTCCTTCTGTGTTGCTTGTTTGTTTGTTTGTTTTGTCTCTAAGGCAAGAGGAAACTGCACTGCCACTCTATGGACGAGAGGCACTCTATGGACAAGAGAAACTCGCCTTAGTCACAAGGTAGACCGTGATTCTAAATGAGACCTTCTGAGCTCTCATGGATCTATGAACATCTATGAACAGCATCTCCCCTGAACTGGGACACTCCCCAGGTACTACCAAATCCTATGCCTCTGTTCCGCAGGAGTAGCTGTCGAGATATTTTACCAGATCCACATATTTCTGTTTATTTCTGTACGTAGGAGCATATGTGTTTTGTATCTGTCCATACGTACATAGACTAACCAGAGAATTATAGAATCCTCAGAGCTGGAAGGAACTTTTACAGATCATCTAGTCCACCTCCCCTGCAATCAACTGGGATCACAGCTCAGTCTGCTTGCTCAGAGCCTGGCCTTGAAAGTCCGTCGTGATATACTTGAAGAAGTCAGTGATGTATCTGAAGATGATTCAAACTAATTCGGATCCAAAGCATTGATTCAGCACCAAGGAAATGACTTTGATGGCAATTCTCACAATTTAGCTGCTGGTGCTGTGAAAGTATTGGAAAAGGCTGCCAGTTCAGGTTTTCTCTCTTGTTGATGTGTGCAAATTCAGATTTCCCAGGCTGCATTTTAGTAGCAGTTAACCCATCTTTGCCAAGGGAACATTTCAGACCAATCGTTGCAACCTTGCCAAAGAGCTGTCATTGAAATAAGGCTAACGATCGCAATAGGCTAAGATACTAAACCAAATACGACCGAGATTGAGAAAAGCACAGAGGCAAGTAAGAGCCTGCCGTAGTTTGGTGTGTGTGCCTAATCTCCGGAGGATGCTGTACGAGCTGCACGTTTGTTGTAACTTCTGCGTGCGCGCGTGCTGATGAAATTCACAATTATCCTTCCAAACTCCAGCAGAGGGCGATATTTTCCCATATTTTCCCACCACCATTTTCCCATGATGGTGGCCTACCCGGGGGTGGTGTCCTGTGATGCAGAGACCTGCGCGGCCTCTCGCCTGCCCAGCTACTGCTTCAGAGCGTTACCAAAGAGAAACTTGAAAGGCGTTATCAGTCCCACCACTGTCTATCAATACGTGGGGACCACCGAGAAGCAGTAAGTGTTCTCTGAGCTGTGCACGTGAGGGGAGAGGGGCCTCAGGGGTACGACCTTGGCCGTGCAGAGGGCTCGAGTTCTGCAGCGAGACCAGGCTGCTCTCCCACAGACCTCCCTTGCCTGTGGCTGAGAAAATTGGAAGCCCTGGTGCTGGGTCTGCTTTCTGCCTCTGTGCCCTTGTGCCTCTTGCTGCTAAGAGTGTGGAAATGATGGCACCGGGATGGGGAAGGCTGGCCTGTCTTTGGACAC
>NC_052572.1:74477369-74542232 GCF_016699485.2 Gallus gallus
GAACAAATGCTTGCTTTGAAATTCTTTTATACACCAAGGTCATTAAAAAACAAAGAAACAAACAAAAAACAACTTTAAATGTTAAATAATTACACTTCAGACTACATCTGTCCCCATGGAAATAAGACCTTTCACCTCTTTACACTTCTCTATGTTTTCTGGCCCTGGTGGTGTGTTGAAGAAGGCAACGATTCAGCAGCTTGCTCAGTCCCACACCACGGACTGTGTCTTCCTATACAGTCCCATCCCAAAGGAGAACCTTGGAGAGCAGCTGCAGTAATGAAGAAACAGAACATGCATATCTGATGGCTGAGGGTGCATTAGAACCTCCTTTTTAAACTTAAAAGATACCACGTCCATCCAATCTCAGTACTCAAAAAACAGGATTTATTCTCTCCAAGCTTACTGCCAATTAGTCACTAAAAAACTACCGATCATAAATAATATTTTGAAGTAGATTAATTCTACATGTGCCTATGAGCTGTACCCTCATACATACACACAACAACTCCCAAGGAAAGAAAGAGCATGACACCCTTCCAATTGGTTAACAATTTGCTAACTCCCAAGAACAGAAAACAGCCGTGCTTTATTTTTTTCAGAGAAAAGCCAGTGGTCAAATCTGAAGGTGTACACATGTACAAAGACACCAGAGGTGTGCACGTGTACAAAGACACCACGCTCAGCGAGAAACAGGGATCAACAGCAATTGAGATCCAATTCTAAGTGAACATTGGAGAGAATCTGTGACAGAATGAAAGAACAACCACTACTGCATATGCTACATAAGATTACATGCCACCAGCCTCACAACACAGGTAAGGTTGATAGCCTTGGTCCATAGCAGCAAAAAGATTCTTTTGTACTTGACCTCAGTATTATTCGTTAGCAAGAGTTGTCTTCAGTTACCTGTTATCACTGTAAAAATGACTATTTAAAAAGACTTAAGCCCAGCGTAAGAACATGGCTGGTCTCCCCCTCAACACAGAATGGTTAATGTCAAGGTAACTGTTAACCTCAAGGTAGTTCACCCACACAGACACAGTACGTGATCTTAGCAGTCACCAGTCACAAAGCAGTCACAAAGCCCACGACTACTGCATACTTCTCTGGAGTGTTTGGCAGGACACTTCCTTTTGACTCCATGAGCTGCTAGGAAAGTTAGACTGTAGGATGGCACAAACATCAAAACCTCATCAACTGTACTTCCTCATTAAAATAGTTCCTGTCCTCTTCTCGCCCAGTCCTTTGTGAGTACTCTCCCATACAATTTCTGGGCATGGTTTAGAGGACATTCCCGATAGGCAGCCTGCAGATGATCACCTGCTTTGAAAGACAGCACCAATAGGGGCTGCACAACGGCAGTCTCAAACACAGATAAGTCACACTAATAAGCTGCTGAACAGATCCAAAGAGTTTAATGCATGACCCGCAGTACTACTTACTCTGGGGTAAACAAATTCACGACTTCACTCCAGAAAAAAGAGTGGCAAACTGTCAGAAGATACCCAACACAAACACATTTTCAACCTGTTCTGCACATCACCACTTCTAAAGAGAACCCTGACAGTGAGGATGGAAAACAAACTGAAAGGAGAAAACTTCAATCATGCAGTGAAAGACCACCGGTCGTCGCTTTTAGAAACATGTATTTGACAGGACATTTAAGTCAGGCAATACACAATCTCAGAAGGTGATACCAGAATCTTATGTCTGTTTCGTGTCTGCCAGGTATCAGTACTAAGCTCCCTCTTGTCTTCTCTGCATCTGTCCATGACAAAGCCTTACACAACAGCTTGCCCCAGGAGTGAATATGGCAAGTCCTCAACATTCCCAAATTCCCTGATTTTTCTACAGGAATCTGCAACATGGCAGCAGGAAGCCTATGCAGAGCTGTCACCATGGCCTTGTTAGCACACACAGCAGGGGAACTGGGATGTTAATGTGTTTTCCTGCATCTAAACCTCATCTTTAGTACGAATCCAAATCACACTCATAGAGGAAACAGGATCTAAGAGGGAATTGAATCACAGGCATTCAGACATTCCTAACTCAGCACTTTAGACTGAATAAAGCTATACTAATACGCTTACACGCACATGCAGGGATTCCATTCTACAAGAGCAACATGGGCACTGTATGCACATACTGAGGAAACAGACCTATCCACAGAGTGCCAATGACTGATCTCATGGAAGGTTAGCAGGAACAGATGATGAAATTAAAGTCTCTTGACTACGTATCAGAGGTGGGTGAGCATAAATAGCTCACTGACGAAAATAGCTAACCTTCCTATTAAAATACATTAAGCTCTCAGGAATCAGATTTGACTGAAGATACATTTCCTCAAAGACTACAATCTCCTTTTAACTAAAATGATTTTCACAGACAAGATCGGTGCTTTTTCTTTACCTCAACAGCTGACCAAATCCGTCTGCCTTGGAATTTTGAACATGGCGATGATTTGTCTTCCACAGTGCTGGTCAGAAAAAGAGGAAGAGGAAATAAGGATTTTGTTTGACCTGAAAGTAAGACAAACAGACAATTCATCTCTTAAACACCAATGAATTACAACTATGGGATTCTTTCAGCAGTGACAACCAGAATAAAGGTCTAAGGAAACAGCTGTTAACTGAAACTCCTTGCAATACCCAATGGAATTAGCAGTTGGAAACACTCGAGTATGTGTTTAATGGATTCTCAGCAGAACAGCACTGCTTGTAACCAGACAAACATGCTGCATCAGGCTTAGCAACACTCTTCTCCCAGCTGTGTCTTAACCCCACACCTACCAGACTCTTACCAGTTATCCTCTCTCTAAGAGCGTCCAGCAATAAGCACCAGCAATATCAACTATTTCAGGAAAGAAAGGAGGAGTCAGGAGTAGAAGGGGGAGCAGACCACCACAAATAACACAAGCCCTCAGATACTCCAAGTTAAGATCACAAAACCAGACTCTGGGCTGTGCCTCATAAACTAAGAACTTTCCATTTATGAAAGCTTTTAGTTACAGGAGCAAAAAAGCATTAAGTTGACTGCGTAGTTACTCTTGTCAGAATGAGTTCATAAACATCAATGTTTGGTAACTATTCCTACAATGAAACAGCAGAAGGCACATTTGTTCCATTTGCTCATGGATGTCTACAACTATATTTCACCCACGCTTCTGGGGAAAAGGTACAGAAAAATAGAACAAAGGCTAAAAAAAGAGGTTAGGTTGCAGGTAGACTTGGTGGTCTTTAAGGTCTTTCCAGCCTGAGCAGTTCTATGATTCAATGACTAAAAATAAGAATTTTAAAAAGTAAAAAAATAAATTCCCAGGGACAGCTTACCTTTTCGGATACGGAGGGATAAAGACATCTCTTTCAGGCATCTCTTTCAGGTCTGTAGAATTCTGCTGAAAGATCATTCCCGTTCGTTGTTCAGCTGTCAGGATTGAGAGAAAAACTCCATGCAGAAATATATCTAATGAGACCAAAAGATTCCTATTTAACAATTTCACATGGATTCTAATCACGGAATGGACCAAAGCAGCAAGCTAAAACTGAATGTAAAGCTAGATTTCAGAGGGTAGGGGTTGTCAAAATGTCAGCAAACAGCTCCACATTAATAAAGATGCAAGTGATTCACATACAAGCAACCTGACACAGAGGAAAAGATGTCCTCCTCCTAGTTAACAACACTTATCTGAAGCTCTGGAATGCCTCTGTAACCCACGGCAAAGCTCCTGTACAGAAGTCTTCCCTGCAAGCAGCATGCCCCCGTCCTGTCATACTTTGAGATGCCAGAAATAGCCACAGGTCTTGCCAGTTAACAAAGATGAGTACATCAGAGTAGACAAGTTTGCAAAGACAGTACAGACCAGAAACGTAGCGGAGCACCGCCTACCCAGAAGCCCAGAGGATATCAGAACACACGAACACACACACACAATTTTTCACAAAAATAAAGTCTGGTGATGCACCTACCTCAAGGGGACTCCAATTTATTAATTGAACTCTGACTAATGGATTTAAAAGCTTAGGCAGGCAAAAACCGATGTAAGCATCGCAGTAAGAGTCGGGAAACTTCTCTTTCCGCTCCTGGAATTTCAACAGGATTTTTCTGATGTCACAACAATCTGCACGGACATCTTCAAAGATTGTCTTACTCTCCTCTAAAACGTTATCTGTGGATAATATTCAATAGGGAATGAGAAGAAACAATCACAGAATTTATTGAGGCATAAGCTGAACAGTTCATGCACCTACAGAACAGAAGAAATATCTTTATGATAACAGCATTTGTGCTTCATCTTTCACACCTCTTACACTGAAATGGGTTTTAAAACAGCACTCTGGCAAAGCCTTTTTCAGGAAAAAAAGAGATACAGAAGACCACAAAAAGACTTCTGCGGTTTTGAACAACTGCACAGATTGAAATACCCATTACATTTCATATTTTGTATGTCTCTTAAAAGCTCAGACACGAAAATCCTTCTTCTGTTATTCAGCAAATACGCACCGTGCCTCTCCCAGCTCCTCGTGACCTGCTCACTAAGGCAGTTCAAATCTCAATTTCAGATACATTCCAACTTTGGACAAAAAGCGGATTAAACTAAAGAAGCCTACGGTCTTATCTATTCTTCCTAAGGCATTGGTCAGAATTGTTTAAATGCATTAATTCTATGCTGTAGAACATAAACGATATACCATTCAAAAGGAGTATTTCTTCACTCTCCCTTGAAAATCCTTCTCAACACGGGAGGAATTTTGCTCTCATATCCTGACCAACCTTTGCTCTTCTGGAATTCAGTCACCTCTGTCAGAGCCAGTTCTTCATCACTCGGCATGCCTTCATGGTGACCAGCTGTTTGTGAACGCTCTCTCAGCTGCCGCCTGCAAGTCCTGCATTCTGTAATGAACTCAGGTGAGTTAGTCACCATGTACATACGTAAAAGAAAGCTCAGTGATATACTAAGAACACCCGGTGAGAGCAATAGCCTAAGGAAACACGGTGAGGAAGCAGAAGTAAGTATGCCACCCTAGAGACACAGACTGTAACAGTAAGGTACTTTGTGAGCTGCCAAAGGACATTAAAAGCATCTCTAACGACCTTCACTTCACCACATTCATACTAGGAACTCCCCCCACCTGAAACACCAAACATCTAACATGGTACTCCATACTATCCCTGCCAGAGGTAGTCTGTAAGAAACTACTGCGCTCTCAACAGACCATCATCTCAGTCCTATGTAGCTTATGCAACAACTTGCATAGAAACTGAGACTGCATCCAAGTCTCACTGGGGCTAAAAAACGTTAGTCCTGGCACCACATACCAAAAGAGCATGCAATATCAACAAGAAAATTATATTTATACCTATCATTTGCATAGCATACCTCTTGTATGTAATTATTGACATTACTTAACGTTAAAGGTTAACAGTTTGCTTCAAGCAAAGTTTTATTACGTCGTTTTTCAACCAGTAAAACTCTTAAGTCCTTACCTGTGTCTAAACAGTGATGAGTCAAGGCACCAATGCAACTGGAACGGTTTCAGAGCTCCCAGTAACTTAAGGTCAGCAGCAGACCCTGACGTTCAAAATGTAGCACCTGGCCTATGCTGATAACAGAGGGTAGGTTCGATGTAGGTCAGATTCCAATCAGCACGAAGAAAACCCCCCATTAACCAATAGATGGTTTCCGTGTACCTTGAGCTTTGGAAAGGAAAGGCATTTTTGCACATGTGTGTATCACCTCGCTTAGTAACTGCAAGGATTTACCTTCATCCCTGTGTAAGTAACAGGAAGCAGATACACACTTACTACAGTTAGATGTAATTAAACGTACCTTCGATGCTCACACGTTTTCAGAAGCTTCATCTTTTCATCACTCTCCAATCCATCATTACTTGGTTTGCCATTCCCAGCTACCAGAAGACAGGAACAAGACAAAGAGGTGAATGCAGAACACTGATTCTGCTTCTGCTCTTCATTTGGAAACTAACCAAAGTAAATAAAACCTCCTGATGAAAAATTCACAGTGTCCAGCGTAAAGCACAGTGAATATTATCAGTGAACTGTAGGACGAGCTGTGGCTGCTGCCTCGTGCAGGGGGATTGCCAGGTCACAGCCCGAACCGGGAGGTGAGCACCTGTGTGAGCAGAGGGAGGGACCCCAGATCCACCCTTCCTCTCTGCCCTTCCTGGTGACGCTTCCAGCTGTGCTTCCCAGAGTGCACACACACTCAGAGTCTGCATGCTTTGCACCCACCCCACCTGCACACCAGTTAGAACCAGAAAGGGCTACATCCCCGAGCTCACTCTTCTCAAGCTGTTGCCAGTTATCAGTCAATCCTTCCTTGTCCTCCTGTTCTACAGTGCCTGCGTCCCAAACAAAGGCTCCACATCACCTTCGTTTGCTTTACACCTTGTAACAAGTGATGGAATACCAGCTCACCGCTTCCCAGTCCTGGATGGAAACGGACAGTGCCTACCACAGTCTGTTCCCAACAATGGAAAAGGCAAACTGAGCCTGCATGTTAAGTTCCAGCTTCCAAACTTTACACATTATTGCATTTAGATTTCAACAGTCAGCTCCCTACCGTCTCCTGTTATTTGTGTCCCCTTGTATGTATGTCCCAAATTACCCCTACTGATTCTTCAGTTCTACAGAGAAGTAGAAGCCAGAAGCATTTTCTGCTTGGGCTGTTCATCTGTATCAGCGTCAGCTGGCTTCAGTGCACACAAGACACAAAACCAGCTGCCCCTACTGACATACTGCAGCATAAGAAAACACAGCATTTCCATCAAATACAACCAGCAACACAACAGTTAAAAGCTCTCTTAAACACTCAAGTACAGGTTGACTTCCAACAAGCTGAAAATAAAGCAGTTTTTAAATGGCTGCTATTAACACAAGTACTCTTTTCCTCTTAACACCTGCTCTCAGCCTATGACACCACGTTACAAAATCATACATGCAGCTAGTTTTCTCCAGTCAGCATTGTATTCTGTGTACTCAGAAAACTGAATCCATGAGTGGCAGTTACAAGAAACTGGTGCCTCTGGTCTCTGTCTGTTCACAGCAGCTCCTAGCATACTGCTCTTTGCTTTCCTAAACCTAAAGAGGTTTAAAGAGGATCCTGTAACAGCCTAATATCTACTGGAAAACCGACTCAGTTTTTCTTTTCAAGTACTGATAGACAGCCACTGAGATCAGTAATTCAAAACTGACTGAGCATTTGGTCATGCTCTATTCACTATTCTACCACGGAGAAGTGATACTACGCGTCCTACTTCGGTAAAGATTTCAACTAGGACATCTAGTACAGTATGCCCACTGACAACAGAGCCTGCTCACTAGAGTTTTTTCAGGCTGTTTAAGGCTGAAAGCCACTAACTGAATGCCAATTGCCTATTACAGGACTACCTAAGACCCTACCAAAAAGCGTTCAGCGGGACACTATTGGTACAATTAGTTTGCTTCAATCTGCCTTTGAACACCTCGCCATCACAGGAAACATCTCAACGAAACCTCGTACAGTTATGTACAGTTACATAAAAAACACCTCAGGCTGCAGCACAACTGACAGTAGTTGGATTTGACAGTGCATTCTCCGGAGGGTACCCTCATCGAGGCCAAACTTTGTGCAGCATCTTCCAACCTTCCATCTTTTATTTTTATTTTCTATTTTTAATAGTTAAGGTTTGCAGTTAAGGAAAGCAACACAGCAGATAACATAGACAAGTCCTCACACAACCCAGCTAAATACCAACTCAAACCTAACGTAAGATCCTTATTACTAGTCACACGTTGCAAAGCAAATACATTTTGAGATCCCAAAACTGAATGCAAGTCCCACCTCCCATTCAGCTTTAGGACACCCTGGTTACTACACCTGAAGAGAACTTCTTCCAATAACATTCTGTTTTTCTCCATCACAACCCAGGTGAGCCCACAGCTCAGGTCAGCGTACATATCCTACCTTAACCATTTTAGGTTACTGTGAGGGGTGGTCTGTTCCTCCTTTGTTTCCTGTGACACTCAAGTTTCTGATAGAATTGACTCATAACTGGTCATCTCTCATCATCAATTCCAAATAAGAAATCTCATTTTTGCCTTGAGAGAATGCAGGTTCGTCATCTTAAAGAAATGGGTGGCAGGGAAGGGAAGGAAAACACGTGTACTTTTTCATTGAAACAGTTTACTAAGTTCTCTACGTATGTTTTCATGCCCCTGTAGAACCTGTAATTCATAGCAGCATCTGAAGGCTTCTCTCATTCCTGGGCAGTTATCTTTGAACTGTCAATGTTCTCCACGTGTTTCTCATACTCCCTCTGGTGGGCACGGGGCACATCCTGCAGTGATGCCATCCTAAAAAAGAACACACTCAGACAATTAAAACCACGACAAGTCAACAGTTAACACATTCCTGAACATCTTCCGCTTAAAACAAAGCACAAAATCCTTGCTAATAGCAGCACCTGCACTGGAGCAAAGAAGAACTGCAAGACTTACCCATACCAACATTTACAGAAGCACTGTGTGTGGACAAGATTCATGCTTTGGAAAACATCAAATGTCGCTGACGTAGTGGTAGTTCTGAAGGTACCACCACTGACATTTTACCCATATTCCTCTACACAGCACGCTCCTAAAGAGCATAATATTGCAAGTGTAGCGACGTTACACTGCATAGATTCTACCCAAGTCGATGTGGGTAGGAATACAGCACACATCAGTGCGTCCCACTTAATTTATACCAACTTAACATCACCAAGCTATTACTACCAGACGTGTTCTCCCTCCCCTTCTTGTTACTTTCCACATAGGTCTCCCACTCTCGATAGTCTTTCACATTTGATTGTACTTGAACTCCCCGCATCATTTCATCCATTTCTTTCAGGTGATCAAGGCCAAAAAAAAAAAAAAAAAGGCATACAGTTCCACAGAAATATTTAGTGCACTTCAGTGGAAATTCTTTGAACACAAGCAGGCCAGCAGCAGTCTGTACAAAAGAGTATACATACACAGAGGTTCACACAAGTGAACGGCAGACGTTTGTGTTTCAGCTGCACGATGGTACGTGTTTCCGCGGTCTCTGGCGCCCCCGCGTGGCCGATCGGCGGAATGGCGGCCGCGTACGTTCGGTGCCGCCGTGGAAATAGATGAGGGGCAGCCTGGTTTAGAAGGAGGAGATCGCTGAGCCGGCGGTCCGAGAACCGGCAGCTCGCCCGCACGCGTAGCGATTAGGAGCAACAGTTTGCTGGTTTGGAGTCGTCGGGCGCATGCTCGCTGTGACCTGGAGGACTAATCACAATAGAGAGCGGCGGATGAGCTGCACAGAGCGGTTACGAAGCCACTTCCGCATTCCTACGCGCACGCGTTGTGCCGCCTGCAGGACTGAGCAGCGGACAGCGGCAGTTCTGCGCATTGGCCACGAGGTGGCGGCAGAGACCGCGGAAAGAACCTCGACGGGATCGAGGGCGTGCTAAGAGCTTTATAAAAAGAAAATAATAATAATAAAAAGCAAAAGATAAAAAAATTACTTTTTGCCAGCATCTGTTGCACTGTTTTTAAATATCCACATACCAAAATTTAACTGCCCAGTACATTTAACGACAACAAAATTAAAGCACGTTGGCAGAAGGCAGAGCGCCATATTGGTGTTCACTCAGCCTCTGTCTTCTTCGTGCTTTCATGTATTTCACAGCTACCTAATGTAAATCACAGCTACCTCTGGAAGACAGCCCGAGAGCTGTGCAGGTCCATCAGGCTCAGCTGCAGCTTTTCATCTGCCCTTCTCTGGCCCTCCTGCAGCTGGAGAGAGAGCACAGGAGGGCACGTGGTATGCAGACCCTCCCCAGTCACCCGCAGCAGTCGCTCCTGCCAGCACTCCCTTTCCCCCACGTCTTTCCCATTGGACAGTCTGGAGCCCCGTGTGGCAGAGGAGGAGAGAGCTGCAGGCAGAAGGAAAACGGGCTGCTGGGATTCCTCCATCCCACTGCCAGGTGTCTTCTCTGGCATTTTGGGGGTGGGAAGGGAGTTGTGGGAGCACCCGTGGGGCTCCGGGCAGGAGGGAAGGAAGCAAAGATGCAGCTGCAGGCAGCGGGCTCTGGGCTGGAGCAGCGCAGCCAGGCACAAACAGTGACAACGGACACACACAGATAAACACCCAGTACAGAATCTGGCACTCTACGGTCCTCCCAGAGCTTGGTACTGCTTTTTAGGCTGCCCTACAGGTATTCTGTCCTATCCCCTTCATTCCCGTGTCTTGCCCCCTTCCTTCACCCCGTGCCTTCCCCATTCCTTTTCCAGGCTTTCCCTTTTCCTTCCCCGCTTCCTTCCCCACACCTTCCCCCTGCAACAGCCCCATGTTCTGCTGCTGTTCTCAGCTGACAATCCTTACACCACACTTTTCAAACACATCGGATCAGACTGCATACTGGCACTGATTTTAAAATAGTGCCACAACTATTTTAAAAACAACAAATACATACAGTATTATGTGTGGATAACAAACTCCTACCTGCTTGAAGACCAATAGCAGCTCCTCATCCTGCAGTAACTCCTGCACACGGCCAGGTCTCCCGTGCAGGGATTTGGCATCCGCAGTGGCTTCGCAACATTGGATTTGAGTCTTTGACTTCCACCTCAATCTGCTCGACAGCAAACTGCCAGAAAGGAGGAAGAAGGAACGTGCCAGCAGTGGATGCGATCGGCAGAGCCAGCAGGGCATCCCCTGCTTCAAAGGGCACTCTGCCTTTCATCCCCACCGTGGGGCAGCCACTCTCCTGCTTTGCCTCTCCCCAGGGCCTGCAGGGTTTGTTCCATTGCATGCTGTACCCGCATGGCCAGCACGTGCTACGGAGCCCAAGTGGAACACCTGTTGCAGAACAAGTCTTCGCAAGAACGAGACCTACAACCCACATGAGCTCCCTCTACGAAACAAAACACTTGTGGCTACAGCCACAACTACAAGCTGTCTCAAAACTGGGGTTCTGGGGAATTATGGGACATGCACCTTTCCAATCCTGAGCAGCATATAGACAAGCAAGCAGAAGAAAATAAAGGATGGCAGAGCACCATCAACACAGACAGTGCATGTCCATGCAGACTCGCAAACCCACAGCTTCCTGGGTTGTTTCTGCTTTTGTAGCATTTGCGTGCTGCAGATGAGGAAAACGCTCTGCTGTTTGAGTCTTCTTCTGCAAGAGCCACCTACAGGTAAATGGCAGCTAACCTGCAGACCGAGCAGTACTGCCTGGCGTTGGTCAGGGGGAGCTCCTCCTGCTGCTGCTGGATGCTGATGCTGACAGGGCTGGAGATGCTCTGCAGGGCCAGCTCGTAGCTGGGAGCCACGAATGGACACGGCGGGAGAGACGAGAGAGCTGGCGGGGACCAGCCGAGGCATCCAAGAGCATCCAAAAGCCCTCACTCAAAAGCATCACAAAGCCACAGCCAGCAAGCTGGCCATGATCATCAGCAGCATCCCAGATGCTGGAGATTCTTTGCTACCATACACTACGGGAGCACAGCTCTCGCTGCAGGCATCCCACAGCCAGACAAAATGGGAACAAACCCACAGCTCTGCTGCACGCACAGCCCACAGCCATAGCCTTGCAACATGAGCTGCCTTGCTGTTGCTTGCATCCATCCCAATCCCTGGGAATGAAGACTCAGAAGGCAGTCAAGGCGTTGATCCAGCACCAGCGTGCTTTTATTCATTAACAGCCAGGAGGGCTTTTTGGTGAGAAGGTCCAGGTGGACACATGGGACTCATCCTCTCTGGTGCAGGAGAGAGGGGCTCAGAGCTCGTGCTGCTGCCCGGTGCCTGGGACTGGAGCTCTGATTCTACGGCCCCCTCCACCAGGCTCGGCTCCTCCTGGCTGACACTGACCTGCTCCTGCATGGAGCTGCTGCTGTCGGGGCACTCGGGCTGTGCTTGGGCTGCGCTGCACTGCAGTGACGCCCCGTCACAGTCCAGCATGGTGAGCGTTGTTTCTGGCAGGCTCAGGTCAGCATCTTCTGCACAGCCGGGAGAGATGAGGGCTTCCACCTGGATCAACACCTTCATTCCCTCATTGATGTTGTATGGAAGGCTTTCATCCGAGCTGCAGCGATTCATGCTTCCTAGCAGCTCTCCATACATGGAAGCACACAGTGAACCATCGCTATACGCTCTGGCTCTTCTGCGTGGACGAGGGCTCGGTTCACCTAGGAAGGAGTAGATACACAGGCAAACAGTTAGTGGCAAACTCGCACAAGCTGAATGATGAGAGTGGTTCTCGAGATTTGCTTCTGCAGTGGCAGCAGGACAAAGCCAATAGGACAATAGCAACAGAAGGAGCACTGTCTCGAAAGGAACTGTTGCGCTTTTGTTGTTTGTCTTTCTCTTTTGTGTGGACTCCAAGCATGAATTCGGTGGCGCTGACAAGCAGGGTTTTGACAGCTGGATGTGCACCCTTACCTGCCAGGACCACCACCTCTGTTTCCGAGGGCTCCCTGGCATCGTGCTGCAGTTGGGGTTTGGCCACAGAGGATGGTTTTCTGGGCCTGAAACAGGAACACCAACTGCATGCTGGGGATTCCTTCACCCTGCTGGGTGGACTTGGTCTGGAAGGAGAAAAGAGGGAGCGGTGTGAGTCGTGCATGGTGCAGGGTGAGGGAAGAGCTGCCCTGAGCTCTTGCCAACACTTGCTTGTTCCTAGCACTGCCTGGTTCCTGTTGAAACACAGCTTAGAAGCTCGGTCTGATTCACACGGTTGAGGACGGTTCCATTTCTAGAGCTCAGCCCTGGAGTCTTGCTGGCTACATTCCCCTCAGCCATGTCAACCCAGATGCAGAGCATGCCTGTTAGTTGAACCTCAGAGTCCAAAGGGAGGGGACATTCAGTACACCACCACACGCACCATTGGCGTCATGTACTTTCTGCAAGTTTTTGCTCTTGCAATAGTGGAGAAAAACCCACAAAAGCCCAAACAACCAAGTCTGATAGGAAGCTGCTGGAAAAGAAAGTCCTCTTTACCTTTCAGCCGGAAAGTCAATGATTGTGTGGAATTTCCCCCGTGGAGCTGCGGGGCCTTCTTCCACGTCCATGTCCCTGCTCTCTGTCACAGCGGGAGAGCTGCTGTGGCCTCCCCTCTGTGCCTGTGCCTCCTCCAGGGTGAGCAGCTTGGTGGCAGGAGAAGACACCCACACAGACTCGGGCCCTGATGGTGAACTGCACCCTGGAAGGGAAGACCACAGCTAAGAGGGAGGATCAGAAAGCAGCGGCACAGCCATCACAGTTCTGGGGGAGGTGCCGCACATCTCTCAGCCTTGCTTATCCGAACCACTGGAAAAAGAGGAGGTCAAAACCCTTTCATCAAGCTTCACCTGCACGCAAAACATCACCATGACAGGGACGGTTTTCTCATGCTCAACTTTGGGCTTGGACATTCTCCGCATCCAGCCACAGAGGATGCCATATTCTCATCTAAGCCCACAAGTCTGCTGGCCCCTCGATAGCAAAAGCGTATCTCAACAATCCTGGAGAAGGCCTGCATTTGATCAAGGTGTCTCATCAAGACAAAGCTCATGCAGGAAGACGCTCACCTGCTCCATCTCCGATGCCTGATGTGGAGCTGGAGCAGAAGAGGACGTCGGTGTGGTTGATCAGGAATTCCACCACATCCGACTGCCTCTGCAGTTCCACGCAGGCAGCTCTTCCGCTGGCGCAGGCAGCCTCGTTCTGCTGGGATCTGTAGAAAACGCAGATTGGAGAAGTCATTGACCCGAGATCGTTTCCCCACGTTTGGGCATTTGGGCAGCCAAAGGCTGTCCAGTTGGGCTCTGGAGACTTCCGCAGTGGGCAAGCACTGATGCCACTGAAGACATTCTCCCAGGTGATCAAGGACACACCAGCCCCATCTGACAAAACCAAGAGAGCACAAATTGTCCTCCTCTCCAAAGTGTGCCCGTGGGGAGAACATAACTAAGCCTTGTGCTTAGGCGGAAAAAGAAGTTTACCTGAAGAGGTTGGGAGCCCATACAATTGCTAAGTTCTTAGCAGGCATGTTTGTGATGGAGCAGCTCCCAGCGAGACAAGCCAAGTGTCTCAGCAGGTATTCCAGCGTCCTGGAAAGCAAGAGCCAAATCTTCAGCACCACTGAGCACGCCGTGCTCACATTCACCAAACAAACCTCACTTCATGCCACTGCTTGTTCTTGCTTCGGAATAGCAAGTAGATCAAGCTTTCCCAAGTGCCACACTGCAGCACCAAGCCCCAGCACAATACAGCTGCAGCCATCAGCTGCACCAGCCGTGCCCCCGTGCCCAGGAGCTGACCCAATCCATTCACCCCACGCAGCCATCCACCACTTCCACACACACAGGCATCACGTTGCCAGCGTGAGACAAAGCCTGCCATCGCATCTGAAATGCAGCAGGGCTGAGCTCCCCAGACTGAGGGCAGCAGTTTTCTGACCTGTAGTGAGGTGCAGGCAGCTGCTGGATGACCTCCTGCACTCGGAGCAACCGCTCCTCATCTGTACCGGCACAAACAGCGTCCTGGAAGAAAGCAGAAAGGGAATGAGACACACATCATGCGAGTCAAGCGTATGGGGCTAACAGGAAAAGGGCCTCAGAGCTGCAGAGGGCACTGCTGCTCCCATCTCCCACATTTCCAGTGGCAGGATGCTAACACCAGGTGTTACGGTGCACCCGGTGTGCAGGAAGCACGAGCTGCTTGTTGTACAGAGACACCCACTGGATGTCCATCAAAACCCAAACTTCAACAGAAAAAAGACCAAAAAAAGGTGCGCAGGCGTGTGTATGGGACAGGCCACGAAGAGGGACATGAAGGCCATTGCCTTGTGCTTACCGAGAACTTGCCATGCAGCTGCTCGCTCAGCAGAGGGCTCGGCAGCTCCCTGAAGTACATCTTGCACAGGGAGCTCACGCTGTGAATGTCCCGGACGGTGAGCTCCGGAATCTGCTCCGACTCAAATTCATGGCTGGAGAGAAGGACAGAAAAACAGAGGGCTTGGAGAAAGAGGAAAACAACTGCAAAGCAAGACAACATACAGTCCAGAAGCACTCTTACCGCAGTTTCTGGATCTTGGACGCCACGCCGGACAGGCGGTAGATCCCCTGCACCACGCCGTGCTGCTCAATGAACTCAGCGCAGCTCTGCACGACCTGGGGGACTAGAGAACAAGGGCCAGCGCTTAGCTGAGCTCCTGATTCAAGTCCTGCTTCAGCCGCTGCCCCTGTCACATCCCATCCACTAAGCCCAGCCAGGCTACTGCTTGCCTCCTCCTCACAGGAGAAAGAAGGCTGTCGCAGACGTCGCAGACAGGCAGGAGAAAGGGACAAATGTGGACACGGACGTGTTCTTGGCTTTCAAGAAATGCCACGACCTGCCAAGCAGCCTGCAGAAAGTAATTCTGGGGAAGCCAGAGACACTGCCACAAGTCCCATCACAGCTCCCACCGCAATGGAGGCGTGAGACCTCATGTCCAGAAGAGCTAGGAAACTGACGCACTACACTCTCTTGGGCCAAAAGGCTTCCTTGGTTTTCAGGCTAGCGTGGGATTGGTTTACACCTTTGGCTTTAAGCAAATACAAGTGTGCCAGCCTCCTATGAGCATTAGCCTCAGCTTCCCTTGCAGCCATAACTCCCATTTCACGTTTCTCCACCACTCCACCGCTGTCCCCTTGCTAGACACGATCTCCCTTTCATCTTTACATGCCCAACAGAGGAAGCTCTCAGGAACGGGCTGTTCCTTACCATCACGGCCAGAGTGGAGAAGATGCTCTCCCAGGTCACAGCCAAACACCCCTCCCTTCTCCTTCTCCTTCTCCAGCTCCCGCCGCTTCGGTTCCTTTGGGCGGGCCTTCACGAAGGAACGAAGGAAGCTGAGGAGCTTGCCACGCTTCTTTGGCACTGCACAACAAAAGGAAGAAACCAGTTCATTTCAGGTTGGGCTCAGTGCGACCAGGCTGAGCGGAAACACATTCTACAGAGCACGTCAAAGCGGCAAGAACATTGCCAACACTGCATTCTACAAGGATTCGAGCATTTGCCCAAGCCCTCATTCTCACTGCCTACAAAACAGCAGCCCTACGCCCCGTGGGATGCAGGAAGGATCATCAACACAGAGGAGAACGTGGGATGGATAAAGGAGGTATTCAACACAGAACACACCCAGAAAAAGACTCCATGTGACTTCCCCGCGCCATCACATGTAACATCCGTACCTGGCTTTGGTGCTGAGTTGAGGAGGGCCTCAGGAATTTTTCCGTTAATGAGCTCCACGCACTCACCAGGGAAAAACCCAACCTGGAACAAGAACAAAGAGACGGATGGAATACTGAATGCAGCATTTCTCAGGCCTCAACTGTTCAACCAAGAAAGAATGGCCCGCAGAAAAGTAACCCTCATTCAACATTTGCAGCCAGAAGACCTACAAAAGCAATTGACGGAGCATAAGATGGCTGTTCTCCGTGCTTGTACAAAGGACAGAGATGGTCAACTCCTGACTGCGTATTGAGCACGAGAGGCTCTTGCTTCTAAGTCACATGAGGAGACAGTTTCCCACCCAAGCCCAGAGCCAAAGGGAAAGGCCTCTGACAGCGACACAGGGAAACTGTTGACGTCCAGAAGCCACCCTGTGCAGGCCGAGCAGCTCGAAGCTGACATTCCTGACTTGACTGCAATTGCGCCCAGGAGTCTGAAGCTCGTGCCTACCTGAAAGCCATGCTTGCCTCTCCACCAGGGGCTCTGCTCCTTTGCTGGCATAGCAAGAACGCACACCAGGTCTCCCACCTGCAAGAGATTGCAACATCAATCCCAGCGTCAGCACAGCTGGGAGGAAAGCACAGCTGAAATGGCACCCTTCTTCTGCACTGCCAAATAGCGCACAGCTTGAGAGCAATTGCACCGGGGCAGCTCTTCAGGCATTTCCTGTGGGAAAGCTGGGCTTGGAGGTACAAGAGCCACTGCCTTACACACCAGACAGAATACAGTGCAAGCATGCCAAATCAAAACGTCTTTTAGACATGGCTGAACTCCTCCCTGCATCCAACCCAGTGCAAGTCCTATCTGGACCTGCATCTTCTGGGCTTCGTCTCACAAGGCATTCTGAAGGTGTCTGAGAATATTCCTCATGCATTCACACGTTATACTCTTCTGTCCGTGACAACAAGGAAAGCCTTCTTTAACTGCTTACCTCCAAGGAGAGCTCATCCGCTGCCTGGGCAACGTATCTCTTAATAACATGGCCAGCAGCAATAGCCGGAATATTAAGAGATGGCTCCTCCTGGACCAGCAAGGGCTTCCCCTGGTTCTCAGGCTGAAACAGAGACCACAGGCCATGGTGAGGAGCTGAGGACAAACAAGGAGGATTTCAGGGTGCCATCTTGATGCCAGTAGCAAGGAAATGAAGCTTTTAAGGCAGCTCTTCAGTGACACCAAGAGATCCGGAAGGATGCTCTCTCTCTTGAAAAGCAGGAGAGCACACCTGTGGCTCACACTGCTGGCTCAAGTCAGGGAACAGAGACCAAGCAGAGCTTCACACTGTACCTCCGTCAACGCCCGGTCAGGCCCACGGCTGATCTCGCTGCTCGCGATGCCCATCACAGCAGGTGCGACAAGCTGCAACAGAAAAGAATCACATTTCCTGTGTTCACACAGCACTGGATTGAGAGTCTTCTTCAGAACTACTCTCAGTTGCCCACTGGCGGAGGCAGGTGTTCTACAAACAACCACTCTGTGCAGTCTACTCAAACGGGACAGCCGTTGCAATACGCAGCACTGGACCAAGTCGCTGTCCCTCTGCTAGCAGATGGGGACTCTGGCACAAAGCAGCAGATGCATTTGCCCGCAGCACGCTGAGAGCACAGTAGCAGGCCAGGGAGAGGTGTCACTGCTGGGGCTGGAGCTGCTCCCCAGCCCCCGGCTCCCAGCAGCAGCCTCACCACCAGCGCCGGCTGCAGACTTGCCCACGCATTTCCTCTGCCTGCATGCCCGCTGTGCTCCCTACAGCTGTCGGGCACACTCACACAGCCAAAGCATGCACGCTTGTGCCCCTGGCTCATGTTGTGCAGCTCTGCACAGAGTGGGGCTAGGGCTCTTTGCATAAGGGATTGCCTTCCTTCACACTAGCTGCTCCCAGCACTACAGGCAGCACCCTGCCGAGGGCTGAGCTGGAGAGGAAGTGGAAAAATCCCACACGTGACCAGAGCTGCATTTCAGCTGGACGAGGCTGTGTTACTACACACGGTGTGACTAAACACGGGCTGCTGAACCATGTGGCAATACAAAACATGGCACGTACCTGGCAAGAGATCAGAACAAGGGAGAAGAAGATCCTCGAACCCGCAGCTGTTCCTTGTCACTTTGCTCTGATCTTCCGCGAGCAAAAGCTGCACCAAGGGAGCAGGTGGAGGGTGGGGAGGGGAGGGAGAAAGAGCAGGTCAGTGAGCCTCCACAATTTAGCAAGGAAGGCGAGGGAAAAACCGTGGGACAAATGCCATCTTGATGGATGGCTTTGGAACTGAGGGCCTGGGGGAAAATGGTGTATGACGGTCCAGACAAAGCAATAGATCCTAGGAGCTCTGCCAGCCAGCACTTCTCAAGCCCTCGCGGCCCACCCGTCTATCCCGCACCGTCTCAGCTTACCTACAAGGCGCTGCACAAGACGGGATGAAGACGAACGGACTCAGTCAATGCACAAGTGCAACAAGCCACGTACTCACGCCGAGCTCAAGCGCTCCAATGAAGGGACGCAGCACGCGCTGCTCCTCCCCTCATTCTAGCCGCTTATGACATCACTAAGGGCCACCCGGCTGCTCCACCATGGACGGACAAGGTGGGGAGGCAAGACCACGTCACAAGACCACAGGATTCCAAAAGGGCACCCCAGCGTTCGAGAAATCAGTGCGTGGTTGGAATTCTATCCCAGCCAAATCCTGGAGAAGCTGACATGGGGTTGTCGGGACCAAAGTGCAGGACCCGGCGCTTGGTCCTGTTGAGCCTCTTGCTGGGCCTATGGCAAATCCACACTAGGGTCCTTCTTTGCACCCAAGGGCGGCTTAGAGCAGCCATCTCTTGCACCTGGATGGAAATAAAGGAAGAGAAACACAGCACTACTACCAGACTGCTTTGCCAATTTCTTTCCTGAGTGCATTTTTGCCTTTTGGCTTCCATGACGACCTCATTTCCTCCTCCTTTTCTTTGGGGGGAAGCTGCCCCAGTGCCTGAGCTTCACATGAAACATGACACTAAGACAAACGCTTGCCCTGGGTGGAGGGTGGCTGTGCTTTGCCAGGTATACTAGCGGGCTAGGAAGCGTCACGTGGCAGCTCCAGGCCCAGTCTACATTCACTCACTGTGGCCACAGCTGCTGCCTCACCGCCAGAACGTATCGGAGGATACAGATGGACGCAGGCACTCCTGCTCCTTCTGCAAAGCCCTCCTCTGCACAGCCCGTTAGCTGCTGCTCGCTGCTACGCCAACCGGGCTCCCCTTGACAGCAGCCCTGGGATAAACACGCCTGTACTCTTCCGTGCAGCAGCGAGCTCCAGGGATGAAGCAGCACAGAGGAAACCAACAGAATCTACTGCTGCTGAATCCACCAGCTCCTTCTGTCCACCAGGAGTAATACCTTGGGACAGAACACAAGTGGGATAAACGCGTCTCGCACACGGACTAAGGGAATCAAAACAGCTCCTTCGAGAAGTGCTCGTAGGGTAAACCCAGCCTCAGAGACACAAATGCATCTGGTTCCAGTAAATATTATGGCACCTTGGTGATGACATGCTGTTCTGCTGCTCGGAGAGCACGAAGCATGCTGTGTTGACAGGCACAGCAGCGCGATGCCCAAGCTGAGCACGCAAACCTCCCCAGCACCCCTGGCCAATGCTGCCAGGGAAATGCATGACCTTCAGCCCCACACGGCTCGCTGCACGGACACTGGGGGGCTGTCTTAGTCTCAGGTGGGATCCATTTTTCTTCAGTGTCTGCTATGATGCTACAACAGTGAGAACACTCTCGTGTTTATAGTTTCTGAGAAGCAGACCTGGACAGAGCCAAGGCCGTTCTCAGCAAAGCTCTCAAGAAGGAGCTGGGAGGAAACCAAATGAGGACAGCTGATGTCAACGGGCCAAAGGGATATTCCATACCATATGACATCAAGTGGAAGGCGTTTTAACGGGGGTGGGAGCTCATCTCACTCTCTTCCTCTGCTTGCCCATTGCTTGGGAGGTGCTGAGCCACTGCTTCTACATCACTTCTTACATATATTCATATATATGTGTGTGTGTGTGCATCCGTTACTTCTGTCCTTTTCTCTGCCTTTGGAAAGAGATTTCTATCAATGCATGAGTTCCACCTTCTTTTTTTTTCCCCCATAATTCTCTCCCCCATCCCACCGGGAAGGGGGCAGTAAGCAAAGGACTGTGTGGTGCTAAGCCACCCACCGGCTTAATCCACAACAGGGCCGTGGGGCAATGGCAGCAGACGTGAAGTGCACTGGGCTCAGCAGGAAATGAAAACCATCTGGAGGTACGCAAGCCCATTCCCAGCTGGGCTGGGAGCTGTTGCTCAGCCTGACACCACAAGCAGAAAAGAAGCGCACATAAGCAGATGTTCTTATCCACACGTGCAAGTCCGGGGGTGAAGAATAAAAGGCTCGCTGGGCCATGGGCAAAGCAGGGAGCAGATGATAGGCAGGAAACAGGAAGGAGTTCAAGACCAGCTCTCCTACACCAAAGACAGGGAGAGCTGAGTCAGCACCACGGGAGTTCTTACGACACAGCTTGAGAGCTTGCAGAGACTTGAGATTGCCAAAGGAGGCTGCCAGAGTAACTCTCTCTCACCAGTCTTTTGCAGGGCTCTCACGGATGCTTGCGATGCTGACTTCCACTGCCTATGGCATTGGTAGAAAGCCCAGGTGACAAATGCTCAGTCTGTCTGGGTAACGCTTCTATGCTTCCATGGTTATCACTGAAACAAAAGAAAAAAAGAAAGCATGCCACCCTATGAAATTTGCCTCTCTACTGCTGCTGTCAGCGTGACATCTAAGATGAGCATTACGCATCCCTGCACCTGACTGAAGATTCATCCAAGTCTGCGTTCCACACAGCTCCATCCCAGTGCCAAAAAGAAACACGTACCGAGATGTTTAGAAGATTCTTTGTGCAGATACAAGTGCAGGGTGCATGTGTATTCTCTACAGCAAGAAATAGTAATTTCTCAAGCAGTATGATGAAAGGTCAATGGAAAGGAAATATAGGATGAACTCTTTTCATATAAAAAAATCCTTGCTAAACCTCTCCCCAGCAAAAGGAAGCCTGCTGGGCATTGCTAGCAGCAGTTCCCAGAACATCTTGCACCACAAAATGCAGCACGCTCCTTTTTTTCCACACACCCCTCATCTCTCTCATCAGCGTCAGATTCACTCCAGTTCAATACACCCATCAGAACAGCCCTTCCGTTCTGCTGAGGTAGGAACCCACTGCTGGCATATCCCCCAGTCCCGTTCCCGGCTATGTCCAGCACCTGTGGGGAAAGGAAGAGCAACTGCCATCACCTACCCAGACTTCTTGCAGGGCCTTCCATATGCTCTCACGTCACAGGTAGAAGCTGCAGAGCTCTCGTGGCACAAAGCTCAGAGAAGGATGGAGAAATCAAGGTTGCCTCTAAGGTGCTGCAAGGACTCAAGGTGAGGACTCACCAGTGCTGAGTACAGGGGGATGATCACTTCCCTGCTCCTGCTGGCTCCAGCCCTTTGCATTGCACTTCCAGTCTAAACCGTCCCTTCTGCACTACTGCTCGGATCCTCACTTGGGGCTGGAGCTCAAGAGGTCAACACAACGGAAATAACACAGCGTGCAACTGGAAGACGTGTCTCAAAGCCCACAAGAGTCAACTCTCTCACCTTGGGCACAGCTCACCAACCCGGAGCCAGGCCTTGCCAACTTGGTTCTTCTGAGAACGCGGGAGGGGGCCGCACATCACACCAGGAGCATCCCTTTCAATTGCAGCTCCATGGAGAGAATGACACCGACTAACAGGCCTGAATGAATTCATTCACAACTGAACAGTGAGTTTGTTCTTCATTAAAAAACACACGGAGATTCTTAATCCAAAAAGAGAATGGCAGCACGTCAGATCGGCCAAAGAGGTTCCTGTTCCTACGCCTCATCCCCTTACCCCAACTTCCCTTGCCTCATCCCCTACCCCTACTCCTCAGTGATGCCCACAGGCTTCAAGTCAGCTCTCAAAGCCAGAGGACTCCTTTCACACGACTCTAGCACAAAGGATGGCACACTTGTTCCATACACTCAAACGGACCAAGCAGTGGGATCACACTCACTTAAAACACACACAGAAGCAGCCGAACCCTGAGCACGCACATCCCCTCCTGCACTACTGGAGCCCACAGCTCACCTTCACACCTCCGGGGATTTCTGCTCTTTTACACTGACGCAGCCTCGCTACAGCTCCATGGCTGTCACACAAGGCCTGCAGGACCTCTTGCTCCGCAAACTCCGTCTGCAGGCATTGCTTCATGAGGTTCACCACCTGCCCTCCTGAGCAAAAACAAGCACTGAGAACAAGAGCAAAGCGCACTGGATTCCACCTGGCCTGGTCCCCAGGCCTCAGTCGTGCCACACATACCTTGCTAAGCAGACTCATCCCTAGTGCCTGGCTGCACATCAGCACATGCATCATTCCTCAAATGCCCCAGCCCAGCAAGCAAGGGATCAAAGCGTTGTGACAGCTGAAACCACAGCGCTCTGGGACATTCCTGTTAGCACTGACCGTGAACAAATCTACCACTGAGCAACAGGATGTGGGACAAACAGCAGAAAGCAACCAACCTGCAGAACTAACTCCTTTCGGGTTGGTCCAGATGTTTGTATGCTCCCTTCCACGGCCCAGGCCATGCTTGCTGAGATGCTCCTCTCAGAACTGGCAACCTTGCTTTTAAAATTACCTTCTTTATACAACTTGATGCTTTAAAGCAGAAGCTCACCTAGCAAGGACACCTACCTTAGACAAGCTCCATCTGCAGGGAAAAGTTATTCCTCTGTGTCTGCAGACTTGGCACGCATTTTCAGCTGCAATAGTCAGCCCAGATCTCAGCACAGCTTTACCAACCACAGAAAGCCAGCTCATGGCCGCCATGTTTGTTTTTCTCTCTTCTGAAACACTGCACTTCTGCAAGAAGCAACGGTTACAATCACAGAATCACAGAACTGGAAAGGCCGGAAGGGATCCCTAGAGATCATCGAGTCCAACTCCCCCCTCTGCTCAACAGGTTCCATACAGCAGGCTGCACAGGTGGGCATCCAGCTGGGTCTGGAGTATCTCCAGGGAAGGAGAATCCACAGCCTCCCTGGGCAGCCTGTTCCAGTGCTCCGTCACCTCACTGTGAACAAGTTCCTTCTCACGTCGGTGCAGAACTTCCTGTACTCCAGTTTAGGGCCATTTCCCCCCTCTCCTGACCCCACAGACCACTGCAAAAAGGCTGGCCATGTCCTTTTGACTCCCACGCTTCCGATACTTAGAAACATTATTAAGATCCCCTCTCAGTCTTCTTTCCGCAAGGCTGAACAGACCCAGGTCACGCAGACTTTCCACACTGGGGAGATGCTCCAGGCCCTCGATCATCTTTGTGGCCTTCTGCTGGACTCTCTCCAGGAGATCCCCGTCTGTTTTGTACCAAGGAGCCCAGACCTGGATGCAGTACTCCAGCTGAGGCCTGATCAGGGCACAGCAGAGGGGGAGGATCACCTCCCTCGCCCTGCTGGCCACGCTCCTTTTCATGCGTCCCACCATCCCACCGGCCTTCTTGGCCACCAGGGCACACTGCTGGCTCATGGCCAACCTGTCACCCACCAGGACCCCCAGGTCCTTCTCTGCAGAGCTCCTCTCCAGCAGCTCACGTCCCAGCCTCTACTGATACTTGCGGTTATTCCTTCCCAGGTGCAAGACTCTACACTTGCTCTTGTTACACCTCACCTGCTTTGCTACTGCCTGGCTCTCCAGCCTGTCCAGCTCTTGCTGAACGGCAGCACAGCCTTCGGGCGTGCCAGCTGCTCCTCCCAGCTTTGTCTCAGAGGCATACTTACTGAGGGTGGACACTATCCCCTCCTCAAGGCCGTTGACCAAGATATTGAACGAGACCAGAGCCAGCACCCACCCCCAGCGTTCACCGCCACTCACAGCTCTCCAACCGCACTCTGCACCGCCCATCACCACCCTCTGAGCTCGGCCACTCAGCCAGCTCGCAGCCCACCTCACTGTCCACTCATCTATCCCACACTTGCTCAGCTTCATTACCAGGATGTCGTGGGAGACTGCATCAAAAGCAGTGCTGAAGTCAACGTAGACTACATCCATTGCTCTCCCGCCATCTATATAGCTGCTGATGCCTCACAGAAGCCTAGGAGGTTGCTCAAGCACACTTTCCCCTTGCTAAATCCATGCTGACTATTCCTGATGATCTTCTTCTTCTCCAACTGCTTGGCCATGGCATCTAGGACAAGCTGTTCCATCACCTTGCCGTGCTTCTTTGTACCACAAAAGCTAGGAAAGAGGAAAACATTTCCACATTAGGCATACATTTCAAGGACGCTCCAGGCAAGTGGAGACAGTGGAAAGCACTGGCAAGTCAAAGCACACCAAGATTTCCCACGCAGTGTTAGCTATGGTGATGATAAATCAAGTCCCCAGAAATGCCTGCACTAGAACACACAATCCAAAATATCAGAAGCTGCGGAGATACAAATTCATCACAAGCCAGAAGTCCTTTAGGTCGTGCACTCCCTGCAGTACTGACACTGGAGGATCAGAATCGTTTGAGAAGAACCGGGCCTGCTAAGCTCCTTCCCACCCTCCCAAGGAAAAGCAAAGCAACCGCACCGCCGCCAGCACAACCCCACAGCACGCAGCAGGGAAAGCAAACAGCTTCACAGTGCTCCCCTTCACTCCCAGCCTAACTAAGAGACCACATGAGGATTGATTGGGAAATCACTACAAAGCAAAACACACCTGAGCGTGCACAGGATTGCACTCTTCCAGTCTGTCACCACCCTCTGGGGGAAAAACTTCCTCCTACTATCTAACCTAAACCTCCCGTCTCACTTGAAAACCATTCCCCCTTGCCCTACCGTCATCCACCCTCATAAACAGCTGGTCCCCCTCCTGTTTATATGCTCCCTTCAAGTACTGAAAGGCCACAATGAGCTCTCCCCAGAGCCTTCTCTTCTCCAAGCTAAACGAGACCCGTTCCTTCAGCGTTTCCTCATAGGAGAGTGGCTCCAGCCCTCTGACCATCTTCATAGTCCTCCTCTGGACCCGCGCCAAGAGCTCCACGTCCTTCCTGTGCTGGGGGCCCCACGGCCGGAAACACTACTCCAGATGGGACCTCACGACACTCAAGAGCTGAGCAGAGGGGGACAATCACCTCCCTCTCCCTGCTGGCCACCCCTATTTTTATGCAGCCCAGAACACACACATATATAGATATAGATGTAGAACTCCATGCCTACAGCCCCCCCCCCCCCAATCCTCTACAGCTCCATATTCCTCCCTATTGCGTCCAGCAGTGTACCAAGGACACCTACCTTAGACAAGCTCAACCTACATGGAAAAGTTATTCCTCTGTGTCTGCAGACTTGGCACGCATTTTCAGCTGCAATAGTCAGCCCAGATCTCAGCACAGCTTTACCAACCACAGAAAGCCAGCTCATGGCCACCATGATTTTCTCTCTTCTGAAACACTCTACTGCTGCAAGAAGCAACGATTACAATCACAGAATCACAGAACTGTAGGGGCCGGAAGGGATCCCTAGAGATCACCGAGTCCAACTCCCCCCTCTGCTCAACAGGTTCCGTACAGCAGGCTGCACAGGTGGGCATCCAGCTGGGTCTGGAGTATCTCCAGGGAAGGAGAATCCACAGCCTCCCTAGGCAGCCTGTTCCAGTGCTCCGTCACCTCGCTGTGAACAAGTTCCTTCTCACGTCGGTGCAGAAATTCCTGTACTCCAGTTTAGGGCCATTTCCCCCCTCTCCTGGCCCCACAGACCACTGAAAAAAAGGTTGCCCATGTCCTTTTGACTCCCACGCCCTCCTTAGCCCTGGTTCTGGGGGGCTGCCGGGAGTCCGGGGGGCACAGGGAGCAGGGCTGGAGGGGTTGGGGGTGGGAGGGGGGACATGGCCCGCATGCTGCCAGCAGCACTGTGGCGCTGGGGGACCCGAGGCCTCGATCCGTCCCAAACCCACGGCCCATCCCACACCCCTCATCCCAGTCCCACAGCCCACAGCCCAACCCCATGGGGGTTCCACGGGGGAAGGAACAGAGCTACCACTGAGCAACAGGACGTGGGACAAACAGCAGAAAACAGCCAACCTCAAGAACTAATTCATTGCCGGTTGGTCCAGATGTCTGCATGCTCCCTCCCACGGCCCAGGCCAAGCTTGCTGAGCTGCTCCTCCTTTGTGCAGAATGACAACGGTGCCCATGGCATGTGGTGGCTATGCACAGCATGCCTTCTACTTGCTTTTCCTCTCTCCGTCTTCCACCACCAAACAGAACCTCCAATCTCTCCCGGCTAAAAAATCACTTGGGGAAAAAAAGAACTGGCAACCTTACTTTTAAAATTACAACTTGATGCTTTAAAGCAGAAGCTCACCTAGCAAGGACACCTACCTTTGACAAGCTCAACCTACACGGAAGAGTTATTCCTCTGCGTCTGCACACTCGGCACGCTTTTTCAGCTGCAGTAGTCAGCCCAGTTCTCAGCACAGCTTTACCATCCACAGAAAGCCAGTTCACGGCCGCCATCTTTTTCACTCTTCTGAAACACTCTACTGCTGCAAGAAGCAATGATTACAGTCACAGAATCACAGAACTGTAGGGGCTGGAAGGGACCACTGGAGATCACTGAGTCCAACCCCTCCCCCTGCAAAACAGGCTCCATACAGCAGGCTGTACTGTAGGCATCCAGCTGGGTTTGGAGTATCTCCAGAGAAAAACAATCCACAACCTCCCTGGGCAGCCTGACTATATACCCCCCCGCCCAGAACCTCCCCACAGCCACCTATAGCCACAAATCCTCCGATGGCTCACCACAGCCCCAGAAACCCCCCAAGAGTCCCCCTCAGCTCCTTATAGACCCATACACCTTAACAGTCCCTGCACAGCCCCCTACAGCAGCCCCATATACCCCTATAGCCTCCCCGCAGCTCCCAGTAGCCACAGCCCACCTTAGCCCCGGTTCCAGGGGGCTGCAGGTGGTCTGGGGGCACCGGGAGCAGCGCTGGAGGGGTTGGGGGTGGGGGGGCACGGTTCAGATGCTGGCAGCAGCACTGTAGCACTGGGGGACCCGAGGCCTCCATCCGTCCCAGTCCCAACACCCATCCCCCAGCCACATCCCACAGCCCTCATCCCAATCCCACAGCGGAACCCCACGGGAGTTCCACGGGGGAGGGGAGGGCAGTGTGCTTGGGGGGCCGCGCAGGGCTCCTCTCCCTCTCCCGCTCCCGTTCTCCCGCACACCTCCGGCGGAGCTGTCCTCAGCACTCGCTCCCGTTGTGCCGCGGCTTCCGGCTCGCTGCTGCCCGGACAGCTCCGGCTGACGCCGCGCTCTCCTGCGGGGCGGCCCGGGCTGCCGGGAGCGGCGCTTCGCTGACGAGAGCCGCGCCTGACACTGCCGGCTCCCAACGGCCGCTCCCGCGCACGGCGGCTCAGCCAATGGGAGCCGGCGGAGCTGCCGCTGACCAAGGAGACGCCGGGGGAGGGACAGAGCTGCCGCTGACCAATGAGACGTCGGGGGAGGGACGGAGCTGCCGCTGACCAATGAGACGCCGGGGGAGGGACAGAGCTGCCGCTGACCAATGAGACGCAGGGGGACGCACAGAGCTGCCGCTGACCAATGAGAGCCCGGGGGAGGGACAGAGCTGCCGCTGACCAATGAGAGCCCGGGGGAGGGACGGGCAGATGCTGCTCTCGGGGTGCTCCTCCTGCCGCTGCTGGATGCTGATGCTGACAGGGCTGCAGATGCTCTGCAGGGCCAGCTCGTAGCTGGGAGCCAGGAATGGACACGGCGGGAGAGACGAGAGAGCTGGCGGGGAGCAGCCAGGGCATCCCTCACTCAAAAGCATCACAAAGCCACAGCCAGCAAGCTGGCCATGATCATGAGCAGCATCCCGGATGCTGGAGATTCTTTGCTACCATACACTACGGGAGCACAGCTCTCGCTGCAGGCATCCCACAGCCAGACAAAATGGGAACAAACCCGCAGCTCTGCTGCACGCACAGCCCACAGCCATAGCCTTGCAACATGAGCTGCCTTGCTGTTGCTTGCATCCATCCCAATCCCTGGGAATGAAGACTCAGAAGGCAGTCAAGGCGTTGATCCAGCACCAGCGTGCTTTTATTCATTCACAGCCAGGAGGGCCTTTTGGTGAGAGGTCCGGTGTACAGATGGGACTCATCCTTTCTTGGGAAGGAGAGAGGGGCTCAGAGCTCGTGCTGCTGCCCGGTGCCTGGGACTGGAGCTCTGATTCTACGTCCCCCTCCACCAGGCTCGGCTCCTCCTGGCTGACGCTGACCTGCTCCTGCATGGAGCTGCTGCTGTCGGGGCACTCGGGCTGTGCTTGGGCTGGGCTGCACTGCAATGGTGCCCCGTCACAGTCCAGCTCGGTGACCGCTGTTTCTGGCAGGCTCAGGTCAGCGTCTTTTGCACAGCCAGGAGAGATGAGGGCTTCCACTTGGATCAACACCTTCATTCCCTCACTGGTGTTGTATGGAAGGCTGTCATCTGAGCTGCAGCGATTCATGCTTCCTAGCAGCTCTGCATACATGGAAGCACACAGTGAACCATCGCTATACGCTCTGGCTCTTCTGCGTGGACGAGGGCTCGGTTCACCTAGGAAGGAGTAGATACACAGGCAAACAGTTAGTGGCAAACTTGCACAAGCAGAATGATGAGAGTGGTTCTTGAGATTTGCTATTGCAGTGGCAGCAGGACAAAGCCAATAGGACAATAGCCACAGGAGGAGCACTGTCTCGAAAGGAACTGATGCGCTTTTGTTGTTTGTCTTTCTCTTTTGTGTGGACTCCAAGCATGAATTCCATGGCGCTGACAAGCAGGGTTTTGACAGCTGGATATGCACCCTTACCTGCCAGGACCACCACCTCTGTTTCCGAGGGCTCCCTGGCATCGCGCTGCAGTTGGCGTTTGGCCACAGAGGATGGTTTTCTGGGCCTGAAGCAGGAACACCAACTGCATGCTGGGGATTCCTCCACCCTGCTGGGTGGACTTGGTCTGGAGGGAGAAAAGAGGGAGCGGTGTGAGTCGTGCATGGTGCAGGGTGAGGGAAGAGCTGCCCTGAGCTCTTGCCAACACTTGCTTGTTCCTAGCACTGCCTGGTTCCTGCTGAAACACAACTTAGGAGCTCGCTCTGATTCACACGGTTGAGGACGGTTCCATTCCTAGAGCTCAGCCCTGGAGTCTTGCTGGCTACATTCCCCTCAGCCATGTCAACCCAGATGCAGAGCATGCGAGCAGAGGCTGCACAGCTGTCCAGGAGAGCATCGAATGGAGGGCTTTTATTGAGCGGGCAGGCGTAACTGCTTGCTGAGGAACCGTGCAGCCAGAGAGGGAGTTCAAAAGCATCTCTGACTCTGACATTAGTAGAAGGCCCCCTCTGGCTAAACTGAGCCCGTCAGGCAACTGCGTGTTAGTTGAACCTCAGAGTCCAAAGGGAGGGGACATTCAGTACAACACCACACGCCCCATTAGCGTCACGTAGCTTCTGCAAGTTTTGGCACTAGCAATAGTGGAGAAAAACCCACTAAAGCCCACCCAACCAAGTCTGATAGGAAGCTGCTGAAAAAGAAAGTCCTCTTTACCTTCCAGATGGAAAGTCAATGATTGTGTGGAAATTCCCTCGCGCAGCTTTGGGGCCTTCTTCCACTTCCATGTCCTTGCTCTCTGTCACAGCGGGAGAGCTGCTCTGGCCTCCCCTCTGTGCCTGTGCCTCCTCCAGGGTGAGCAGCTTGGTGGCAGGAGAAGACACCTGCACAGACTTGGGACCTGATGGAGAACTGCACCCTGGAAGGGAAGACCACAGCTAAGAGGGAGGATCAGAAAGCAGCGGCACAGCCATCACAGTTCTGGGGGAGGTGCCGCACATCGATAGCCCCTCGATAGCAAAAGCATATCTCAACAATCCTGGAGAAGGCCTGCATTTGATCAAGGTGTCTCATCAAGACAAAGCTCATGCAGGAAGACGCTCACCTGCTCCATCTCCGATGCCTGACGTGGAGCTGGAGCAGAAGAGGACGTCGGTGTGGTTGATGATGAACTCCACCACGTCCGACTGCCTCTGCAGTTCCACGCAGGCAGCTCTTCCGCTGGCGCAGGCAGCCTCGTTCTGCTGGGATCTGTAGAAAAGGCAGATTGGAGAAGTCATTGACCCGAGATCGTTTCCCCACGTTTGGGCATTTGGGCAGCCAAAGGCTGTCCAGTTGGGCTCTGGAGACTTCCGCAGTGGGCAAGCACTGATGCCACTGAAGACATTCTCCCGGGTGATCAAGGACACACCAGCCCCATCTGACAAAACCAAGAGAGCACAAATTGTCCTCCTCTCCAAAGTGTGCCCGTGGGGAGAACAGATCTAAGCCTTGTGCTGAGGCGGAAAAAGAAGTTTACCTGAAGAGGTTGGGAGCCCACACAATTGCTAAGTTCTTAGCAGGCATGTTTGTGATGGAGCAGCTCCCAGCGAGACAAGCCAAGTGTCTCATCAGGTATTCCAGCGTCCTGGAAAGCAAGAGCCAAACCTTCAGCACCACTGAGCACGCCGGGCTCACATTCACCAAACAAACCTCACTGTTCTTGCTACTAGCAAGTAGATCAAGCTTTTCCAAGTGCCACGCTGCAGCACCAAGCCCCAGCACAGTACAGCCGCAGCCATCAGCTGCACCAGCCGTGCCCCCGTGCCCAGGAGCTGACCCAATCCATTCACCCCACGCAGCCATCCACCACTTCCACACACACAGGCATCACGTTGCCAGCGTGACACAAAGCCTGCCATCGCATCATCGCCCTCTGAAGTGCAGCAGGGCTGAGCTCCCCACACCGAGGGCAGCAGTTTTCTGACCTGTAGTGAGGTGCAGGCAGCTGCTGGATGACCTCCTGCACTCGGAGCAACCGCTCCTCATCTGTACCGGCACAAACAGCGTCCTGGAAGAAAGCAGAAAGGGACTGAGACACACATCATGCGAGTCAAGCGTATGGGGCTAACAGAAAAAGGGCCTCAGAGCTGCAGAGGGCACTGCTGCTCCCATCTCCCACATTTCCAATGGCAGGATGCTAACACCAGGTGTTACGGTGCACGCAGTGTGCAGGAAGCACGAGCTGCTTGTTGTACAGAGACACCCACTGGATGTCCATCAAAACCCCAGCTTCAACAGAAAAAAGACCAAAAAAAGGTGCGCAGGCGTGTGTGTGGATGGGAAAGGCCACGAAGAGGGACATGAAGGCCATTGCCTTGTGCTTACCGAGAACTTGCCATGCAGTTGCTCGGTCAGCAGAGGGCTCGGGAGCTCCCTGAAGTACATCTTGCACAGGGAGCTCACGCTGTGAATGTCCCGGACGGTGAGCTCCGGAATCTGCTCCGACTCAAATTCATGGCTGGAGAGAAGGACACAAAAACAGAGGGCTTGGAGAAAGAGGAAAACAACTGCAAAGCAAGACAACATACAGTCCAGAAGCACTCTTACCGCAGCTTCTGGATCTTGGACGCCACGCCGGACAGGCGGTAGATCCCCTGCACCACGCCGTGCTGCTCAATGAACTCAGCGCAGCTCTGCACGACCTGGGGGACTACAGAACAAGGGCCAGCGCTTAGCTGAGCTCCTGATTCAAGTCCTGCTTCAGCCGCTGCCCCTGTCACATCCCATCCACTAAGCCCAGCCAGGCTACTGCTTGCCTCCTCCGTAGAGGAGAAAAAAGGCTGTCGCAGACGGCGCAGGCAGGCAGGAGCCGGGGACAAAACTGGACACGGACGTGTTCTTGGCTTTCAAGAAATGCCAGGACCTGCCAAGCAGCCTGCAGAAAGTAATTCTGGGGAAGCCAGAGACACTGCCACAAGTCCCATCACAGCTCCCACCGCAATGGAGGCGTGAGACCTCATGTCCAGAAGAGCTAGGAAACTGACGCACTACACTCTCTTGGGCCAAAAGGCTTCCTTGGTTTTCAGGCTAGCGTGGGATTGGCTTACACCTTTGGCTTTAAGCAAATACAAGTGTGCCGGCCTCCTATGAGCATTAGCCTCAGCTTCCCTTTCAGCCATAACTCCCACCTCACGCTTCTCCACCGCTATCAACCTGCCCCTTGCTAGACACGATCTCCCTTTCTTTCATCTTTACATGCCCAACAGAGGGAGGAAGCTCTCAGGAATGGGCTGTTCCTTACCATCACGGCCAGAGTGGAGAAGATGCTCTCCCAGGTCACAGCCAAACACCCCTCCCTTCTCCTTCTCCTTCTCCAGCTCCCGCCGCTTCGGTTCCTTTGGGCGGGCCTTCACGAAGGAACGAAGGAAGCTGAGGAGCTTGCCACGCTTCTTTGGCACTGCACAACAAAAGGAAGAAACCAGTTCATTTCAGGTTGGGCTCAGTGCGACCAGGCTGAGCGGAAACACATTCTACAGAGCACGTCAAAGCGGCAAGAACATTGCCAACACTGCATTCTACAAGGATTCGAGCATTTGCCCAAGCCCTCATTCTCACTGCCTACAAAACAGCAGCCCTACGCCCCGTGGGATGCAGGAAGGATCATCAACACAGAGGAGAACGTGGGATGGATAAAGGAGGTATTCAACACAGAACACACCCAGAAAAAGACTCCATTTGACTTCCCCGCGCCATCACATGTAACATCCGTACCTGGCTTTGGCGCTGAATTGATGAGGGCCTCAGGAATTTTTCCGTTGATGAGCTCCACGCACTCACCAGGGAAAAATCCAACCTGGAACAAGATCAAGAAGAGAGATGGAATACTGAATGCAGCATTTCTCAGGCCTCAACTGTTCAACCAAGAAAGAATGGCCTGCAGAAAAGTAACCCTCATTCAACATTTGCAGCCAGAAGACCTACAAAAGCAACTGACGGAGCATAAGATGGTTGTTCTCCGTGCTTGTACAAAGGACAGAGATGCTCAACTCCTGACTGCCTATTGAGCACAAGAGGCTCTTGCTTCTAAGTCACATGAGGAGACAGTTTCCCACCCAAGCCCAGAGCCAAAGGGAAAGGCCTCTGACAGCGACACAGGGAAGCTGTTGACGTCCAGAAGCCACCCTGTGCGGGCAGAGCAGCTCTAAGCTGACGTTCCTCACTTGATTGCAGTTGCGCCCACGAGTCTGAAGCTTGTGCCTACCTGAAAGCCATGCTTGCCTCTCCACCAGGGGCTCTGCTCCTTTGCTGGCATAGCAGTAATGCACACCAGGTCTCCCACCTGCAAGACATTGCAACATCAATCCCAGCGTCAGCGCAGCTGGGAGGAAAGCACAGCTGAAATGGCACCCTTCTTCTGCACTGCCAAAGAGCGCACAGCTTGAGAGCAATTGCACTGGGGCAGCTCTTCAGGCATTTCCCGTCGGAAAGCTGAACGTGGAGGTACAAGAGTCACTGCCTTACACACCAGACAGAATACAGTGCAAGCATGCCAAATGAAACCATCTTTTAGACATGGCTGAACTCCTCCCTGCATCCAACCCAGTGCAAGTCCTCTCTGGACCTGCATCTTCTGGGCTTCGCCTCACAAGGCATTCTGAAGGTGTCTGAGAATATTCCTGATGCATTCAAACGTTATACTCTTCTGTCCGTGACAAAAGGGAACGCCTTCTTTATCTGCTTACCTCCAAGGAGAGCTCATCCGCTGCCTGGGCAACGTATCTCTTAATAACATGGCCAGCAGCAATAGCCGGAGTATTAAGAGATGGCTCCTCCTGGACCAGGAAGGGCTTCCCCTGGTTCTCAGGCTGAAACAGAGAGCACAGGCCATGGTGAGGAGCTGAGGACAAACAAGGAGGATTTCAGGGTGCCATCTCGATGCCACTAGCAAGGAAATGAAGCTTTTAAGGCAGCTCTTCAGGGACACCGAGAGAGCCGGAAGGATGCTCTCTCTCTTGAAAAGCAGGAGAGCACACCGGTGGCTCATTCTGCTGGCTCAAGTCAGGGAACAGAGACCAAGCAGAGCTTCACACTGTACCTCCGTCAACGCCCGGTCAGGCCCACGGCTGATCTCGCTGCTCGCGATGCCCATCACAGCAGGTGCGACAAGCTGCAACAGAAAAGAAACACATTTCCTGTGTTCACACAGCACTGGATCAAGAGACTTCTTCAGAACTACTTCTAGAAACAACAACTGTGTGCAGTCTATTCAAATGGGACAGCCGTTTGAATACGCAGCACTGGACCAAGTCGCTGTCCCTCTGCTAGCAGATGGGGACTCTGGCACAAAGCAGCAGATGCATTTGCCCGCAGCACGCTGAGAGCGCAGTAGCAGGCCAGGGAGAGGTGTCACTGCTGGGGCTGGAGCTGCTCCCCAGCCCCCGGCTCCCAGCAGCAGCCTCAGCACCAGCGCCGGCCGCAGCCTTGCCCACGCATTTCCTCTGCCTGCATCTCTGCTGTGCTCCCTACCGCTGTCGGGCACACTCACACAGCCAAAGCATGCACGCTTGTGCCCCTGGCTCACGTTCTGCAGCTCTGCACAGAGTGGGGCTAGGGCTCTTTGCCTAAGGGATTGCTTTCCTTCACACTAGCTGCTCCCAGCACTACAGGCAGCATCCTGCTGAGGGTTGAGCTGGAGAGGAAGTGGAAAAAACCCACACGTGACCAGAGCTGCATTTCAGCTGGACGAGGCTGTGTTACTACACACGGTGTGACTAAACACGGGCTGCTGAACCATGTGGCAATACAAAACATGGCACGTACCTGGCAAGAGATCAGAACAAGGGAGAAGAAGATCCTCGAACCCGCAGCCGTTCCTTGTCACTTTGCTCTGATCTTCCACGAGCAAAAGCTGCACCAAGGGAGCAGGCGGAGGGTGGGCAGGGGAGGGAGAAAGAGCAGGTCAGTGAGCTTGCACAATTGAGCAAAGGGAAGAACCAGGGAAGAACCCTGGCACAAATGCCACCTCGATGGATGGCTTTGGACTGGATGGCTTGGGGGAAAATGGCGTATGACGGTCCAGACGAAGCAATATGATCCTAGGAGCTCTGCCAGCCAGCACTTCTCAAGCCCTCGCTGCCCACCCGTCTATCCCGCACCGTCTCAGCTTACCTACAAGGTGCTGCGCAAGACGGGATGAAGACAAAGGGACTCAATCAGTGCACAAGTGCAACAAGCCACGTACTCACGCCGAGCTCAAGCGCTCCAATGAAGGGACGCAGCACGCGCTGCTCCTTCCCTCATTCTAGCCGCTTATGACATCACTAAGGGCCACCCGGCTGCTCCACCATGGACGGACAAGGTGGGGAGGCAAGACCACGTCACAAGACCACAGGATTCCAAAAGGGCACCCCAGCGTTCGAGAAATCAGTGCGTGGTTGGAATTCCATCCCAGCCAAATCCTGGAGAAGCTGGCATGGGGTTGTCGGGACCAAAGTGCAGGACCCGGCGCTGGGTGCTGTTGAGCCTCTTGCTGGGCCTATGGCAAATCCACACCAGGGTCCTTCTTTGCACCCAAGGGCGGCTTAGAGCAGCCATCTCTTTCACCTGATGGAAATAAAGGAAGAGAAACACAACACTACTACCAGACTGCTTTGCCAATTTCTTTCCCGAGTGCATTTTTGCCTTTTGGCTTCCATGATGTCCTCATTGCCTCCTATTTTTCTTTGGGGGGAAGCTGCCCCCAGTGCCTGAGCTTCACAAGACAGCATGAAACATGACACTAAGACAAACGCTTGCTGTGGGTGCAGGGTGGCTGTGCTTTGCCAGGCATATAAAGGAGGGTAGGGCTAGGAAGCGCCACGTGGCGGCCCCAGGCCAAGTCTGCATTCAGTCACTGTGGCGACAGCTGGTGCCTCACCGCCAGAACGTATCCGAGGGTACAGATGGACGCAGGCACTCCTGCTCCTTCTGCAAAGCCCTCCTCTGCACAGCCTGTTAGCTGCTGCTCACTGCTACGCCAACCAGGGTCCCCTTCACAGCAGCCTTGGTATAAACACGCCTGTACTCTTCCGTGCAGCAGCGAGCTCCAGGGATGAAGCAGCACAGAGGAAACCAACAGAATCTACTGCTGCTGAATCCACCAGCTCCTTCTGCCCACCAAGAGTAATACCAAGCACAGAACACAGGGCGGGAAAGCGCTTCCGCTCACACACAGACAAAGGGAATCAAAACAGCTCCTTCGAGAAGCGCTCATAGGGTAAACCCAGCCTCAGAGACACAAATGCATCTGGTTCCAGTAAATATTACGGCACCTTGGTGATGACATGCTGTTCTGCTGCTCGGAGAGCACGAAGCATGCTGTGTTGACAGGCACAGCAGCGCGATGCCCAAGCTGAGCACGCAAACCTCCCCAGCACCCCTGGCCAATGCTGCCAGGGAAATGCACGACCTGCAGCCCCACACGGCTCGCTGCACGGACACTGGGGGGCTGTCTTAGTCTCAGGTGGGAAGGATTTTTCTTCAGTGTCTGCTATGATGCTACAACAGTGAGAACACTCTCATGTTTATAGTTTCTGAGAAGCAGACCTGTACAGAGCCAAGGCCGTTCTCAGCAAAGCTCTCAAGAAGGAGCTGGGAGGAAAGGAAATGAGGACAGCTGATGTCAACGGGCCAAAGGGATATTCCATACCATATGACATCAAGTGGAAGGCGTTTTAACGGGGGTGGGAGTTCATCTCACTCTCTTCCTTGCTTGGCCATTGGCTGGGAGGTGCTGAGCCACTGCTTCTACATCACTTGTTACATACATTCATATATATGTGTGTGTGTGTGTGTGTGTGTGTGTGTGTGCATCCATTACTTCTGTCCTTTTCTCTACCTTTGGAAAGAGTTTTCTCTCAACACACGAGTTCCGGCTTCTTTTTTTTTCCCCCATAATTCTCTCCCCCATCCCACCGGGAAGGGGGCAGTAAGCAAAAGACTGTGTGGTGCTCAACCACAAGAGGGCAATGGCAGCAGACATGACGTGCACTGTGGTCAGCAGGAAATGAAAACCATCTGGAGGTACGCAAGCCCACTCTTTCATTTTTTTAGAAAACAACCTGTGGTGTCAATGAAACATGCCCCTCACTAGGAATATCTGCAAGGATGCTTTGAATGACTGAGGGCATTGGACCCCGTGAACGTCACCCTGCCGACACAATGGCATGGCAAACACAGCAGCAACTCCTGGCACCGATACCCATTCCAGTGCCGGGCCACCCTTTCAGACAAGTAGTATTTCCTAACGTCCAGCCTGAATCTTCCCTGGCGCAGCTTGGAGCCATTCCCTCTAGTCCTACCACTAGTCACCTGAGAGTAGAGGCTGACCCCCAGCTCACTACAACCTCCCTTCAGGTAGTTATGGAGAGCAATAAGGTCTCCCCTGAGCCTGCTCGTCTCAAGACTGAACAATCCCAGCTCCTTCAGCTGCTCTTCATAAGGTCTGTGCTCCAGAGCCCTCACCAGCTTTGTTGCCCTTCTCTGGACATGCTCCAGGGCCTCGATGTCTTTCTTACAGTGAGGGGCCCAAAACTGGGCACAGTACTCGAGGTGTGGCCTCACCAGTGTTGAGTACAGGGGGATAATTACTTCCCTGTTCCTGCTGGCCACACTATTTCTAATACAAGCAAGAATGCCATTGGCCTTCTTGGCCACCTGGGCAGACTGCTGGCTAATGTTCACTTCAGAGCACTTCCAGCTGCTCCCTGGCGATTCACGGCTTGCACAGTGCCAAACGCAACCAAGAAAAAAAGGCAAGAAAGAAGCAAAGGCCATGGCTATGCACACAAGCGGCCAGCAAGGGTTCAGCTCCACAATGAAACCTGCACAAGTCAACTCAACAGATTCCAAGGAATTCATTGACATCTGACACAATTTGCAACGCCAGAAGCACTGCCACGCAAACAGCACCGTATTGGGAAAGCAGCACGTCCAAATCAGCCCCCTTGCCCTGCTCTACCCGCTCAGCGGTGTGTCAAACACACAAACTCTCTTGCTTTGGCTCACGGCAGCCATCAAGCTCATGCTTTAGTGACACAGAGAACTCCATCTCCAGCTACTCCATGTCTTGCTCACCACAAGCTCGGCTGGGAGCTGTTGCTCAGCCTGAAACCACAGGTGGAAAAGAAACGTACATAAGCAGATGCTCTCATCCAGATGTGCAAATCTGAGGGCGAGGAATAAAAGGCTCACTGGGCCATGGGCAAAGCAGGGAGCAAATAGGCAGGAAACAGGAAGGAGCTGAAGTCCAGCTCTCCTACACCAAAGACAGGGAGAGCTGAGTCAGCACCACGGGAGGACTTACGACACAGCTTGAGAGCTTACAGAGACCTGAGTTTGCCAAAGGAGGCTGCCAGGGTAACTCTCACCAGTCTTTTGCAGGGCTCTCACGGATGCTTGCGATGCTGACTTCCACTGCCTATGGCATCTGTAGAAAGCCCAGGTGACAAATGCTCATTTTGTCTGGGTAACGCTTCTATGCTTCCATGGTTAGGACTGAAACAAAAGGAAAAAAAAAAGCATGCAGCCCTATGAAATTTGCCTCTCTACTGCGTCTGTCAGAGTGACATCTGCACCAGACTGAAGATTCATCCAAGTCTGTGTTCCACACAGCTCCATCCCAGTGCCAAAAAGAAATACGGACAGAAATGCTTAGAAGATTCTTTGTGCAGACACAAGTGTAGGGTGCATGTGCGTTCTCTACAGCAAGAAATAGCAATTTCTCAAGCAGTCGTATGAGGGAAGGTAAATGGGAAGGAAATATAGGATGAACTCTTTTCATATAAGAAGTCCTTGCTAAACCTCTCCCCATCAGAAAGGAAGCCTCTGGGCATTGTTAGCAGCAGTTCCCAGAACATCTTGCACCACAAAATGCAGCACGCTCCTTTTTTTCACAGGCCCCTCGTTTCTCTCATCAGCCTCAGATTCACTCCACTTCAAATAGACGGATCAGAACAGCCCTTCCGTTCTGCTGAGGTAGGAACCCACTGCTGGGATGTCCCCCACTCCCGTTCCCCGCTATGTCCAGCACCGGGGGGGAAAGGGAGAGACACTGCCATCACCTACCCAGACTTCTTGCAGGGCCTTCCAGACGCTCTCACATCACATGGAGAAGCGGCACAGCTCTCGTGGCACAAAGCTTGGAGAAGGCTGCAGAAATCAAGGTTGCCGCGAAGGTGCTGCTTTCAAACAACGTGACTTAGCAAAGCACTCACCCAGCAGATGCCTTTCCTACAATCATAGCATCAGCAACGTTGGAAAAGACCTCCATGATCATCCAGTCCAAACACCCACCTACCACCACCATTTCCTTCCCACTAAGCCACGTCCCTCACTACAACATCCAGTGTCCCTTGAACACCTGCAGGGACAGGAACTCTATCACCTCCCTGGGCAGCCCATTCCAGCGGCTGACCACTCACTGGGAGAAGGTCTTCACAACTAACCTCACAGCTTCCTTGCTCTTCTCTGGACACACTTTAGGCTTTAAGGTTCCCCCTTCTAGTGAGGGGCCCAGAACTGAACGCACTGGAAACCTGTGCCAGAAATGAGAAAAGATTCAATATTTCCCTGAGGCCAGTTAGAGCTCTATCCACTTGGCAACACTGCCTCCCTGTACATTCATAACAATATATGTATTTATACATACAGAAATCTGTCTAAACTGGGTGGAGAGAATATCGAATACAAATTGGCAAATCTTCCCAGCATAACATGGATCTTTTTCGCTTTTTTTTGTTGGTTTTGATGTTTCCCCTAAGAGTGTCTTATGGAAACGATTGGGTTACTCATAGAAATAAGCACAGTTTGCTTTCATCACTGTGAAGGCACAGGGCGCGTATATATATCATACGTCATATAACACAGTTTTGCAACACAGCATCAAGCATTTCAGAAGTGAAATCCTTCTCTGTCTCCATATTAAGCGTTTAACAACAGCTGTGCAGAATTTCCAAAATGACGAGCCTTTTAGTTTTTTCCACACTTGGCATCGTTTAATCACCCAGTTTACAAAACAGATATAAATCCTGGGGGGCTTTGCTTCATAACGGGACAGGTTTGGAGTGGGTGTGTTGCTAATTCAGAATGGTGTAAAGTTTCCCAACTTGTGAAAATGTACAAAACACATATTTGGAGACTACGGAAGGAGTCACAACAAACCTGAAGCCTTTCTCCTCACGACTGCACCAAATAATTGATGTAGAATCCTCTCTCATCTGATATTCTCTTTTCAGTAAGAATATGTTCCATTAGAGGATATGGTACGGCCTGGTGCTTTATTTCCGACCAGCAGATCCAATTGGACTTAGTTGGTACCTTGTGTATGGGGAGCTATTGAATTTATCACCATAGTAGAACTACAGACATTTGGAGTCATCTTCACACTTCATATTTGTACTCCGCCACAAATAACAGAAGGATTTCAAGGATCAGAGTCCCTCAGTTATCAATTGGACTCCTTTTCTCGCACTTCTTCCTTCTTGCCTGTTTGGATGTTGATCTGAGATCTCTTGCTACATGGGCATAACATCACCCAGCTGAGACTATGAAGTACTCCGAGACCTTCAGTACTTAATGCTGTTTTCTTAAACCTCTAACATGAAACTATTCTCCTACCTGTCCTAACTCACTAGTCTTCTCTAGGAGCTTCCCTGGGAAGGTTTATAATAATTTATGCATTAATCCCCGCGGGTTACCTAGATCATGAACAGAGCTCAGAAGGGGTTAGGAGTAGAGCGACACACAGCTCCGCTTCGCGCTGAGGGCAGTTTTGGCCCTCCGAGCTTGCCGTAGCCACCCTGCGCTCTGGCGCCGGCGGACCGGAAGTACTCGTAGTCACTATGGCAGCCGCCTGCGGGGGGTTTGAGCTGCGAGGCTGTGGGGAACGGTGCCTTTTGAGAACGGTGTTTTTCTGAGCGTTTTATCTTCACCGGGTGGTTTTCTTCCTCGATGTGTCGAATGAACAGCGATGGAGAGCCCACAAGATTCCAGCCTCCCCCGAAGCCCGTCATTATTGACAAGCAGAAGCAGAGAGAGGAGAGGAGGTAGAAGGGGTAGGCCGCGGTGGGGGCCGCCCTCAGATTCCTCAGGGCTCTGAGGCATTGGTACTCGAAAAGTGCGTGTCGGAAGGTGACAGAGACACGGGCCCTGCCTCTGCCTTTGCCTCACATCTCGAGGTCAGCTGGGAGCTGAGTGCAGGTATTTCTGTTTGTGAAATGGAATTCCTCTTGTGCTAAGCATTTTTCATGTCTCCGAAACCCACCTGCACTGCTTTAAGCGGCACAGTGTTTAAAGTGGCGGTGCTGCCTCTGAGAGGAGAGGGACGATGTGATACGTTGCACACTGGGGGTATTGGTCAACAGTTGGCTGCACGTACCCAGCAGTGTGCCCAGGTGGCCAAGAATGCCAGCAGCATCCTGGCCTGTGTCAGAAATAGTGCAGTCAGAAGGACTGGTGAAGTGATCTGCCGGCTGTTTTCAGCACTGGTGGAACTGCACGTCCAGTACTGTGCTCAGTTTTGGGCCCCTCACTACAAGAGAGGCACTGGGGCTCTGGATCGCGTCCAGAGAAGGATGCGTCCAGAGTGGTGAAGGATCTGGGGCACAATATTATGGGAGTGTCTGAAGGAGCAGGGATTGTTCAGTCTGGAGGAGATTCAAAGGAAACCTCATTTCTCTGCACCACTACCTGAAAGGAGGTTGTGGCTGCGTGGGAGTCAGCTTCTCCTCCCAAGGAGCAGCAGGAGGACAAGAGGTGATGGCCTTCTGTTGTGCCAGGGGAGGTTCAGGTTGGATACTAGGAAAAATGTCCTCTCAAAATGCCCAGGCAGGTGGTGGAACTGTTGTCCCTGGAGGTGTTCAAGCCATTCCCTGGCTCTGAGGCCAAGTCTCCATGCTGTCTGAAACACAGTGACCCCAAGCAAATAATCTGTTGGTAGTGGCCCTCTGGCCAGTACTGTGTCAGGAAGCGTGCCTTCAACTTAGCTGCCAGACAGCTGAACTCCAGAGCATAAGGAGATTTCTATGGCATGGTTTAATTCATCGGAGCAGAAAAGAGTTTTAAGAGTCTCTTTAAGCTTTGCCAACACAAGATAACCACTTGAATGTGGTGTCTCCTGTAGGCTCTCTTCAGCTGTTTGAAAAAACAGTAGGAAAAAAAATATTATCTTTTACTATCAAGTGATGAAAAAAGTGTTTTTTTCATCTGTGTCTCATTTAGACCATGAAGAAATTCCTGTAAACAAGGCAGGAGTTTAATTTTTTAGTGGGAACGTAGGCGATAATTTAGTTAACTTTCTGACTGATACCGGGATTATATCAGGATGGTGAGCAGTCACCTGGGGTTTCTGCAGGGCTCCATTTCAGAGCCAGATGGAGGACTGCATCAGGGAAGGGTCAGGGTGGAAAAGCTTCTGCACCGGAGGTTGACCATGCACAGAACAGGTTGCCCAGGCCCAAATATGCCAGAGTTCAAGGAGCCTTTGGACACCACTCTCAGACATAGTGTGGCTGGTTTTATGTGGAGGCAGGGGTTGGTTTTATGGGGAGGCAGGGGTTGAACTCCTATGATCCTTGTGAGTCTCCTCCAAGTGGCCATTCTACAATGGCCTGGAAGGCTGTTAAACAGCTTTTGGTTATGTTAGTTATCAAGGTGATACAAGCAGGTAAAATCTGGTACCTTAATGCTACTCCTGTAGTGAAAGAACATTTATAACCAAAGAACCTGCCTTCCTCAGTAGGTAACTTAGGAGACGTGCAAGGAGTAACAGCCTGCAGATGCCTCTGTATTACACTGTGCAGACAGAACAGCCAGCGCTATGGAAACTTAATGCTACTGATGTGGGGGGTGGAAGGAGCAGTTAGCAAGATCTGCATCTCAGGAGGTCTGGCAGACTGGTAAAAGAATGCTATCCAACTTAGCTTACAGGGAAAAGGAGGAACGGCTGCTGTCCTATTCTTCTTTCCTTAGTAAGTAACAGAGTTAGAAGCGTAGAAGAGAGTTAACAGCATATCAACTTAAGGACGGTGTAATAAATCAGTGTTATTTAGGTACATGAACAAACATAACAGCCACACAGCCCCAAAATCCCTTTTCTCCCACTGGTGTCCAGTAGTCCCTTAGTTTGCTGACAGATCGGGCTGCTTTCTTCTCTTAAAGCAGCACTTGTCTCATTGCTTTGCTTCACAGTCAGAATTCTGACCTTCTGACCTTTTAATACCTTTTTTCTTTTTTTAAAAAAATCTTTCCCTCTAGCTGCAGGTCAGAATGAAACCTCAACCATGGTCAAAACAGTGGGAGAGGCCAAAATACAACATAAAAGGAATAAAATTTGAGCTACCCGAGAAAAAAAATGAAGGAAGCACAGAAGTGGAAGCAGCCCTGGCTGGAATTCGATATGCTGCGAGAATACGATACTTCAAAATAGAGGAATAAATACAGAGGGAAGCGAGTGAAGAGCTGAACAAGTAACAGCTTTGAGTTCAGTGTAAGAATTGTCAGTTTTCAAGTTTCGTATGCAAATAAAAGACAGTGAAATTTCAGCAGTTCTCATCTGAATGTTAAACTGTCCGGTCCTGAAAACAAACATTCCCTTTTCTGACCAGTGTTACAGTGTGTTCAGCCCTGCTTCTGCCTTCCCTTCTAAATCACAGCTAATAGAAGGGGTTTGCAGTTATTGTGTTGTCACTTCCAAATAACTGTTTCTTCTGCCTTTGCCAAGTAGACAGGGGCCAATTGTGAAAATGCTTCACTCAGAAGGTTCAGATGGGGGCTATGGCAGGGAAGCAGATGTACAGAAGCCCAGCTGGACAATCTGACAGTAAGTGCTGCTTAGCTGTCCTGTAAAGGCACTTTTGAAATGACATCTGATAAAGCACCAATAGTAACCTGACAACAAAGCAGTAATACCAACGTTTTGAAACGAGCTTGCAAGAATGAAGCCAGATTAGCTGTTACTCCAGTCAGATTGTGTGAATGGGTGCAAGGTTCACCACAAAGTGGCACAGTAGGTTCTCAAGGATACTCAACTGGGATGGGGCTTCTGAGCTCCAGTAAAAATCGCCTTCCCCTGCTTACCAGTCATGACAAGTGACGTCTGCAGCCACTGGAAGAAGCCTCTGCAGAGGTAAAGCGTGATAGAACCTATTCCAATTTCACAGCAGCACAAGACTAATTTCTTTGGGAGCAACTTTCAACATGAATAAGGAAGCAGAGGAGACAAAAGCAAGCACGGAGATCACATGCTTCAGCTGATTACCCATCAGTTGTATTTTCTTTGCACTCAGGAAAGTAGAAGTGCACAATTACTTACAACAGAACTCCTAAATCCTGCAGATAATGAAGCGCCAGGAGTGCCACAGTTTTTGTCCATACTTCACATAACATTCCTGTCGTGTTCAAGACTTGAAAGCATTAAAAGTCTCATTAACACAAAACATCTTTACTTTTCAAAATAATGGTTTTGCTTTTATTTTAAAAGTCATTGTTGTCTATAACACTGATGAATGCTATTTACAATTAAAACAGTTTACAAAAATACATATTCTGTAATGAAAAACAACAGAAAAGCCATAGGGAATAAAAGCCCCCAAGAGTTAAATGGAAGACCCATACATAACATTTTAGAGAAGCAGGCAATAGCAAACTTAGCAGAATTTGTGGTGCACTGCTGTTTCTACAGTAAAACATCCTTTTTATTCTGCAGCAGTAATATTTACTGCACTTATACAAGTTACACAACATCAGAAATCTAACATGGGTACAACAAAATGAGGTTTAATGGGTGTTAGAGGGAAGCAAAAGGTAAATGTCCTTAGAGAGCCGATTACTAGAAGGTAACTGGAGTTGTTGTTCTGCTTGTCTGATAAATGAGGGCGGGTGACAACTCCAGGTGTGTGCACAAAGTCCAGTCTGTATCTCAAGTACAAAGCTCCACTACAAATCATACTCTGGAGAAGAGTAAGCGTAGTTAAGACGTTCTCCTGTGCAACTTCTTACCTTCCTGACCACCCGTTTACCATCAGTAGATGTTCATAGATCAAACTGAAAACAGCTCGTGAAGTTGTCTGCCCACCAGCAGTGGTAACGTTACAGGCACTTACTGCAGTCATCCTTCCCAAAAGAACAAAGCAGTGAGGCTTCGTCATATTTCAGAACACCTGCACTTCACACTGACCATTGTGATTCTATCTAGGAGTAGATGGCATCAGAAGACAGTTGGAAAAAAAATCAAAATATTTCACAGTAAAACAACCGTAGGCAGTCCACTCATTTAACATGAACACTTTTTTAGAGTGAGCATCAGGCTTGTTTCAGTAAAAGAACTGCTGCTTCAAAGAAATCCTTATCTCCTGATCACAGATTTAAGATGTTCCCGTTTGCACTCTTCAGTGAGCTCTTCAGCAATACACAGAGCCTTGACTTTCACCAACAGGAGAACAACTTCTTCAGTTTCATCACTATTACAAAAACAAGTTGACATAGCAACACATTCACACCTGACTTCAAAAATCAATAAAGCTAAAACGTGCCTTGAGCTACACTGACCATTAACTGCACCCAACATCTAGAGCCTCAAACTAGCCTGAACTAGTACTGCAAAAGCGATCCATTTTACATTATGGATTGCATCTTTAGTTCTACGTAGATGTTGGAAGTACATCACTGAAAGTGTTAAATGCATGAGGCTTGAGGAATTTAAGAATCATAGAATCATTAAGGTTGGAAAAAAACACAAAGATCATCTAGTCCAACTGTCAACCCATCACCACCATGCCCATTGAACCACGTCCCTAAAAGAAATACTAACATAAAGAATATGAGCAAGTGCTGCATCCCAAAGAACATGTTGTTTGTTACCTGTGGTTATTCCTGTGAAGCATACGTGCTCACTGAACCAAATGCTGGCAGAAGTTCACTGACTCGGGGAGAGTTGACCCACTTCCAAGATTTTGGAACCACCTTTCTGGGAAGCATGCAACCACCTGTTCACCCAGAGAGTATTTTGAAAGAAAAAATAGAAAGAAAAAAAAAAGGCTTTCAATAAAACTAAGTCACACCACTTCTGACAGACTTCTCCTTTTGGCTAGTTCAGTTATTATTGGAAGTGTTTACTCTTCAAAAAACAAAACCATCATTTTAAGCAGTTATTCCTAAAAGCCTAGGAACCAATGCTTGCTTTGAAATTCTTTTATACACCAAGGTCATCAAAAAACAAAGAAACAAATAAAAAACAACTTCAAATGTTAACTAATTACACTTCAGACTACATCTGTCCCCATGGAAATAAGACCTTTCACCTCTTTACACTTCTCTATGTTTTCTGGCCCTGGTGGTGTGTTGAAGAGGTTCAGAAGAAGGCAACGATTCAGCAGCTTGCTCAGTCCCACACCACGGCCTGTGTCTTCCTGTACAGTCCCATCCCAAAGGAGAACCTTGGAGAGTACCTGCAGTAATGAAGAAACAGAACATGCGTATCTGATGGCTGAGGGTGCATTAGAACCTCCTTTTTAAACTTAAAAGATACCATGTCCATCCAATCTCAGTACTCAAAAAACAGGATTTATTCTCTCCAAACTTTCAGAAAATCCCCAACATAAGCACATTTTCAACCGTTCTGCACATCACCACTTCTAAAGAGAAGACTGACAGTGAGGATGGAAAACAAACTGAAAGGAGAAAACTTCAATCTGCAGTAGAAGACCACTGGTCTCGCTTTTAGAAACATGTATTTGACAGGACATTTATGTCAGGCAATACACAATCTTAGAGGGTGATACCAGAATCTTATGTCTCTTTCGTGTCTGCCAGGTATCAGCACTAAGCTCCCTCTTGTCTTCTCTGCATCTGTCCATGACAAACCCTTACACAACAGCTTGCCCCAGGAGTGAATATGGCAAGTCCTCAACATTCCCAAATTCCCTGATTTTTCTACAGGAATGTGCAACATGGCAGCAGGAAGCCTATGCAGAGCTGTCACCATGGCCTTGTTAGCACACACAGCAGGGGAACTGGGATGTTAATGTGTTTTCCTGCATCCAAACCTCATCTTTAGTACGAATCCAAATACACTCATAGAGGAAACGGATCTAAGAGGGAATTGAATCACAGGCATTCAGACATTCCTAACTCAGCACTTTAGACTGAATAAAGCTATACTAATACGCTTATACGCACGTGCAGGGATTCTATTCTACAAGAGCAACATGGGCACTGTATGCACATACTGAGGAAACAGGCCTATCCACAGAGTGCCAATGACTGATCTCATGGAAGGTTAGCAGGAACAGATGATGAAATTAAAGTCTCTTGACTACGTATCAGAGGTGGGTGAGCATAAATAGCTCACTGACAAAAATAGCTAACCTTCCTATTAAAATGTATTAAGCTCTCAGGAATCAGATTTGACTGAAGATACATTTCCTCAAAGACGACAGTCTACTTTTAACTAAAATGCTTTTCACAGACAAGATTGGTGCTTTTTCTTTACCTCAACAGCTGACCAAAACCGTCTGCCTTGGAATTTTGAACATGGCGATGATTTGTCTTCCACAGTGCTGGTCAGAAAAAGAGGAAGAGGAAATAAGGATTTTGTTTGACCTGAAAGTAAGACAAGCAGACAATTCATCTCTTAAACACCGATGAATTACAACTATGGGATTCTTTCAGCAGTGACAACCAGAATAAAGGTCTAAGGAAACAGCTGTTAACTGAAACTCCTTGCAATACCCAATGGAATTAGCAGTTGGAAACACTCGAGTATGTGTTTAATGGATTCTCAGCAGAACAGCACTGCCTGTAACCAGACAAACATGCTGCATCAGGCTTAGCAACACTCTCCTCCCAGCTGTGTCTTAACCCCACACCTACCAGACTCTTACCAGTTATCCTCTCTCTAAGAGCATCCAGCAGTAAGCATCAGCAATATCAACTATTTCAGGAAAGAAAGGAGGAGTCAGGAGTAGAAGGGGGAGCAGACCACCACAAATAACACAAGCCCTCAGATACTCCAAGTGAAGATCACAAAACCAGACTCTGGGCTGTGCCCCATAAACTAAGAACTTTCCATTTATGAAAGCTTTTAGTTACAGGAGCAAAAAAAGCACTAAGTTGACTGCGTAGTTACTCTTGTCAGAAAGAGTTAATAAACATTAATGTTTGGTAACTATTCCTACAGTGAAACAGTAGAAGGCACATTTGTTCATGTGGAAAAGCAAAATGCTAATTCAGTTGAATGCAGGAGCCACTGTATATAATAGACACTAAGATCACGACTGCATTAACGACCTGTGAGCAAGTATCAGCTTTAACCATCTTTCTTTCTTTCTTTTTTTTTTTTTTTTAAACAAAATCCTCTTGGATAACGAGATTAATGTATTTTCCAGCTATGAGGTTCTATTAAAAAAAAACACAACAAAACACCACAGCTACTATACAAACAGAATCTTATCTAAAGCTTCTTCCTGAAGTCAAGTGTGGCGACTGCATAAACGTTTGTTATTATTTCTTTTCATACTAAGGGCCTAAACATCAACTTAGTTTCACCTACTTTATGCTGGATAAACTCCCAGATTTGCATGAGAATAAAACCAGAACTGGGCTAAGTGTACGTTACAGTGAATGTTTACAGTGAATGCATACACTGCATCAAGAACTTCCTTCCCCATTACCACAACAGCCTTTACCTGTTTTGCCTGACTGCATTCCCTTCTGGACAGGACTTGTTTTTCAAACACGTTATCACAAAGCTGTGTAAGGTTCTCAGTCTGTGAAGTCGATAAAGGATCCCACACATTCTTGACAAATGCTGAAAAACAGGAATTATTTCATTCATGATATCCAAGTGGCTATCTGCTCTAGTTTCAAGGAAGCAAACATTCAAAAAGCTAAACCTTTCACTTGCAGTAACCTTAACAAGTAATTGTAACTATCAACATAATTTTACATGACCACTTATTTAAGGTTTCATTACCTAGCTGCAGTGAACGTCCTCAAGACAACCTTAATATACCTGTAATTTTTGGCAGGATAGTTTTTTCAATCACTGTAAGCAAAACTACTTCATCAGGATCATCATCTCTTTTTGATTCAGACGGCTTTTTGGCATCGCTGAATCCTTCTACAGCTCTGAACCAGGGCATCTCTTTCAGGTCTGTAGAATTCTGCTGAAAGATCATTCCCATTAGTTGTTCAGCTGTCAGGATTGAGAGAAAAAGCTCCATGCAGAAATATACCTAATGATACCAAAAGATTCTCATTTAACAGTTTTACGTGGATTCTAATCACGGAATGGACCAAAGCAGCAAGCTAAAACTGAATGTAAAGCTAGATTTCAGAGGGTAGGGCTGTCAAAATGTCAGCAAACAGCTCCACATTAATAAAGATGCAAGTGATTCATATACAAGCAACCTGACAAGAGGAAAAGATGTGCTCCTTCTAGTTAACAACACTTAGCTCAAGCTCTGGAATGCCTCTGTAACCCACGGCAAAGCTCCTGCACAGAAGTCTTCCCTGCAAGCAGCATGCCCCCGTCCTGCACTCTGGCAAAGCCTTTTTCAGGAAAAAAAAAAGATACAGAAGACCACAAAAAGACTTCTGCGGTTTTGAACAACTGCACAGATTGAAATACCCATTACTTTTCATATTTTGTATGTCTCTTAAAAGCTCAGACAGGAAAATCCTCCTTCTGTTATTCAGCAAATACGCATCGTGCCTCTCCCAGCTCCTCGTGACCTGCTCACTAAGGCAGTTCAAATCTCAATTTCAGATACATTCCAACTTTGGACAAAAAACTGATTAAACTAAAGAAGCCTACAATCTTACCTATTCTTCCTAAGGCATCGGTCAGAATTGTTTAAATGCATTAATTCTATGCTGTAGAAAATAAACGATATACCATTCAAAAGGAGTATTTCTTCACTCTCCCTTGAAAATCCTTCTCAATACGGGAGGAATTTTGCTCTCATATCCTGACCAACCTTTGCTCTTCTGGAATTCAGTCACCTCTGTCAGAGCCAGTTCTTCATCACTCGGCATGCCTTCGTGGTGACCAGCTGTTTGTGAACGCTCTCTCAGCTGCCGCCTGCAAGTCCTGCATTCTGTAATGAACTCAGGTGAGTTATTTACCATGTACATATGTAAAAGAAATGATACTTTCAATCATTGATTGCTCAATTATATACTAAGAACACCCGGTGAGAGCAACAGCCTAAGGAAACACAGTGAGGAAGCAGAAGTAAGCATGCAACCCTAGAGACACAGACTGTAACAGTAAGGTACTTTGTGAGCTGCCAAAGGACATTAAAAGCATCTCTAACAACCTTCACTTCACCACATTCATACTAGGAACTCCCCCACCTGAAACACCAAACATCTAACATGGTACTCCATACTATCCCTGCCAGAGGTAGTCTGTAAGAAACTACTGCGCTCTCAACAGTCCGTCATCTCAGTTCTATGTAGCTTATGCAACAACTTGCATAGAAACTGTGACTGCATCCAAGTCTCACTGGGGCTAAAAAACGTTAGTCCTGGCACCACATACCATAAGAGCATGCAAAATCAACAAGAAAATTATATTTATACCTATCATTTGCATAGCATACCTCTTGTATGTAATTATTGACATTACTTAACGTTAAAGGTTAACAGTTTGCTTCAAGCAAAGTTTTATTACGTCGTTTTTCAACCAGTAAAACTCTTAAGTCCTTACCTGTGCCTAAACAGTGATGAGTCAAGGCACCAATGCAACTGGAACACGTTTCAGAGCTCCCAGTAACTTAAGGTCAGCAGCAGACCCCGACGTTCAAAATGTAGCACCTGGCCTACGCTGATAACAGAGGGTAGGTTAGATGTTCTGATGCACCCACTGCCACCCCACCAGCAACAATACCACCTGCCTATTTTTGTCATCTGTGCAATAATCACAACAATGTATTCCTATATATAATCACAATATCATTTATTCCAACAGCAGGGGACAATCTACTTTCAGTTTCGTGAACGGTCTCACTTCAACTTATGTTAATTTAATAGTACCTATTAACATTCAGATTCCAATCAGCACGAAGAAAACCCCCCATTAACAAACAGATGGTTTCCATGTACCTTGAGCTTTGGAAAGGAAAGCATTTTTGCACGTGTGTGTATCACCTCGCTTAGTAACCACACAGATTTACCTTCATCCCTGTGTAAGTAACAGGAAGCACATACACACTTACTACAGTTAGATGTAATGATATGTACCTTCGATGCTCACACGTTTTCAGAAGCTTCATCTTATCATCACTTTCCAGTCCATCATTACTTGGTTTGCCATTCCGAGCTACCAGAAGACAGGAACAAGACAAAGAGGTGAATGCAGAACACTGATTCTGCTTCTGCTCTTCATTTGGAAACTAACCAAAGTAAATAAAACCTCCTGATGAAAAATTCACAGTGTCCAGCGTAAAGCACAGTCAATATTATCAGTGAACTGTAGTGCAGCTGTGGCTGCTCCCTCGTGCAGGGGGATTGCCAGGTCACAGCCTGAACCGGGAGGTGAGCACCTGAGTGAGCACAGGGGGGGACCCCAGATCCACCCTTCCTCTCTCCCCTTCTTGGTGACGCTTCCAGCTGTGCTTCCCAGAGTGCACACACACTCAGAGTCTGCATGCTTTGCACCCACCCCACCTGCACACCAGTTAGAACCAGAAAGGGCTACATCCCCGAGCTCACTCTTCTCAAGCTGCTGCCAGTTATCAGTCAATCCTTCCTTGTCCTCCTGTTCTACAGTGCCTCCGTCCCAAACAACCTAATATCTACTGGAAAACTGACTCAGTTTCTCTTTTCAAGTACTGATAGACAGCCACTGAGATCAGGAATTCAAAACTGACCGAGCATTTGGTCATGCTGTATTCACTATTCTACCACGGAGAAGTGATACTACGCGTCCTACTTCGGTAAGGATTTCAACTAGGACATCTAGTACAGTATGCCCACTGACAGCAGGGAGGGAGAAAACATTACACGTGAAAATAAAATATAATCCAAGAATTAACTGCGTGTTTCTACTTAAAGAATGAGATTTCAGTAAGAAAGTAACTGGTAACTCCATACTAACTTGTCAGATGCTGCATATAAGTAGATTCCGTTTCCAGCTCATCTTGCCTTCGCTTCAGTACCGACACGGCTCGCTGCTGGAGAAGTGCACGTACAGCAGATTCGAGCTCAGTTATGTATTTCAGCTGAAATATGGTAAACAGCAATCAGGTTTGAATAAAACAAATGAAAGAACAGTTTTCACAGGCTTTCAAGCATGAGGGTGAGATGAGAACAAGAGCATTACAGTCTGAAAAGCAAGAGCCTGCTCACTGCAGGTTTCTCCAGGCTGTTTAAGACTGAAAGCCACTAACTGAATGCCAATTGCCTATTACAGGATTACCAAAGACCCTACCAAAAATGTGTTCAGCGGGACACTATTGGTACAATTAGTTTGCTTCAATCTGCCTTTGAACACCTCGCCTATCACAGGAAATATCTCAACGAAACCTCGTACAGTTATGTACAGTTACATAAAAAACACCTCAGGCTGCAGCACAACTGACATTAGTTAGATTTGGCAGTGCATTCTCTGGAGGGTACCCTCATCGAGGCCAAACTCTGTGCAGCATCTTCCAACCTTCCATCTTTTTTTTTATTTTCTATTTTTAATAGTTAAGGTTTGCAGTTAAGGAAAGCAACACAGCTGATAACATAGACAAATCCTCACACAACCCAGCTAAATACCAACTCAAACCTAATGTAAGATCCTTATTACTAGTCACATGTTGCAAAGCAAATACATTTTGAGATCCCAAAACTGAACGCAAGTCCCACCTCTCATACAGCTTTGGGACACCCTGGTTACTACACCTGAAGAAAACTTCTTCCAATAACATTCTGTTTTTCTCCATCACAACCCAGGTGAGCCCACAGCTCAAGCCAGCGTACATATCCTACCTTAATCATTTTAGGTTACTGTGAGGGGTGGTCTGTTCCTCCTTTGTTTCCTGTGACACTCAAGTTTCTGATAGAATTGACTCATAACTGGTCATCTCTCATCATCAATTCCAAATAAGAAATCTCATTTTTGCCTTGAGAGAATGCAGGTTCATCATCTTAAAGAAATGGGTGGCAGCGAAGGGAAGGAAAACACGCGTACTTTTTCATTGAAACAGTTTACTAAGTTCTCTATGTATGTTTTCATGCCCCTGTAGAATTTGTAACTCATAGCAGCATCTGAAGGCTTCTCTCATTCCTGGGCAGTTATCTTTGAACTGTCAATGTTCTCCACATGGTTTTCATACTCCCTCTGGTGGGCACGGGGCACATCCTGCAACGATGCCATCCTAAAAAAGAACACACTCAGACAATTAAAACCACAACAAGTCAACAGTTAACGCATTCCTGAACATCTTCCGCTTAAAACAAAGCACAAAATCCTTGCTAATAATAGCACCTGCATTGGAGCAAAGAAGAACTGCAAGACTTACCCATACCAACATTTACAGAAGCACTGTGTGTGGACAAGATTCATGCTTTGGAAAACACCAAATGTCACTGACGTAGTGGTAGTTCTGAAAGTACCACCACTGACATTTTACCCATATTCCTCTACACAATACGCTCCTAAAGAACATAATATGGCAAGTGTAGCGACGTTACACTGAATAGATTCTACCCAAGTCGATGTGGGTAGGAATACAGCACACATCAGTGCGTCCCACTTAATTTGTACCAACTTAATTTAAGCTGCAGGCACAGGAGCATATAAGCACTTACCTTGTGCTCATTACCCAACACAAATGATATGAATCATCTCCTTACTAACCTTATAACCAAAAAACTTTAACATTTGATTGTACTTGAACTCCCCACATCACTACATTCATTTCTTTCAGGTGATCAAGGCCAAAAACAAACAAAAAAAAGCATACTGTTCCACAGAAATATTTAGTCCACTTCAGTGGAAATTCTTTGAACACAAGCAGGCCAGCAGCAGTCTGTACAAAAGAGTATACATACACAGAGGTTCACACAAGTGAACGGCAGATGTTTGTGTTTCAGCTGCACGATGTCTGAACTGATCAGTACAGCTGCTTCTGGCTGCGTGAGCACTGAGAGGTGATGGGGATGGCTATCTCGGTAGCTGCAGATGCCTGACCCCACCTGTCCTTCTCACACGCTCCCTTGCAAGTTCCCATCTCCACCCAGGACATCTCAGCTGCCCACTGCCTTGTCTGAACAGGCTGAAGAGCCACGACAAAAGGACTGACAGCCCCACCTGCCCTGAGTCGTTCACCTTCCCGCTCCTCCTCCTCGCTCCCGAAGCTCAACAGTTGCTGGTTTGGAGTTGTCGGGCGCATGCTCGCTGTGACCTGGAGGACTAATCACAATAGAGAGCGGCGGATGAGCTGCACAGAGCGGTTACGAAGCCACTTCCGCATTCCTACGCGCACGCGTTGTGCCGCCTGCAGGACTGAGCCGCGGACAGCGGCAGTTCCGCGCATTGGCCACGAGGTGGCGGCAGAGACCGCGGAAAGAACCTCGACGGGATCGATGCGGCCCGCGGCGCAATCGCTGGCGGTCAGTGCTCTGTCGGGATGACGGGGGAAGAACACGGAATGAGAAGTGGGGGGCGGTGGGGGTGAAGACGAAGAAAACAGAGGGAAACTCCTCCAAACTCAGGAAAGCCGTGCTAAGAGCTTTACAAAAAGAAAATAATAATAATAATAAAAACAAAAGATAAAAAAATTCCTTTTTGCCAGCATCTGTTGCACTGTTTTGAAATATTCACATGCCAAAATGTAACTGCCCAGTACATTTAACGACAACAAAATTAAAGCACGTTGGCAGAAAGCAGAGCGCCATATTGGTGTTCACTCAGCCTCTGTCTTCTTCGTGCTTTAATGTATTTCACAGCTACCTAATGTAAATCACAGCTACCTCTGGAAGACAGCCCGAGAGCTGTGCAGGTCCATCAGGCTCAGCTGCAGCTTTTCATCTGCCCTTCTCTGGCCCTCCTGCAGCTGGAGAGAGAGCACAGGAGGGCACGTGGGATGCAGACCCTCCCCAGTCAGCCGCAGCAGTCGCTCCTGCCAGCACTCCCTTTCCCCCACGTCTTTCCCATTGGACAGTCTGGAGCCCTGTGTGGCAGAGGAGGAGAGAGCTGCAGGCAGAAGGAAAACGGGCTGCTGGGATTCCTCCATCCCACTGCCAGGTGTCTTCTCTGGCATTCTGGGGGTGGGAAGGGAGTTGTGGGAGCACCCGTGGGGCTCCGGGCAGGAGGGAAGGAAGCAAAGATGCAGCTGCAGGCAGCGGGCTCTGGGCTGGAGCAGTGCAGCCAGGCACAAACAATGACAACGTACACACACAAATAAACACCCAGCACAGAATCTGGCACTCTACGGTCCTCCCAGAGCTTGTTACTGCTTTTTAGGCTGCTCTACAGGTATTCTGTCCTTTCCCCTTCATTCCCCTGTGTCTTGCCCCCTTCCTTCACCCCGTGCCTTCCCCATTCCTTTTCCAGGCTTTCCCTTTCCTTTCCCCGCTTCCTTCCCCACGCCTTCCCCCTGCAACAGCCCCATGTTCTGCTGCTGTTCTCAGCTGACAATCCTTACACCACACTGTTCAAACACATCGGATCAGACTGCATACTGGCACTGATTTTAAAACAACACCAACAACAAATACATACAGTATTATGTGTGGATAACAAACTCCTACCTGCTTGAAGACCACAACTACAGGCTGTCTCAAAACTGTCAGAATACTTTGTTCCATCCCAGGATCATTCTTCACTTGCAGGCCTTTAGGTCACCATCGCAGTCAAGATTAAAATTTAGGCTACACCCCAGCCACTCAGGCCTCCCGCTGCCATTCGCTTCTATGCTCGAGGGCCCCAGAAAAAGGCCCTGGGCCTTCACAAGTGAAGCAATGCAATCTGACAGGATGGCTCTCTTGTGGAGCAGCAGTGCTTCAGGATTTGATATTCACAAAGGAACGGCAACACCTGAGCAACACAGAGGAAGGTAGCAGGAATAAAAGGGCAAAGCAAGGCAAAACCTCGGGGAAAAACAGGGAAAGGTGAGAGGAAAATGACACAAAGCTTGGAAGGTGCCCTAAAGAGCCATAACAAAGTCTGGCAGCACTGCCACACTGTGCAATGGGAAAGATTAGTATATGTACATGGTCCTTACCTGTTCAGGCAACCACTCACCTAAGTTGGGTTCTGGGGAATTAGGGGACATGCAGCTTTCCATTCCTGAGCAGCATATGGACAAGCAAGGAGAAGGAAATAAAGGATGGCAGTGCACCATCAACACAGACAGTACATGTCCATGCAGACTCGCAAACCCACAGCTTCCTGGGTTGTTTCTGCTTTTGTAGCATTTGCGTGCTACAGATGAGGAAAATGCTCTGCTGTTTGAGTCTTCTGCAAGAGCCACCCAGAGGTAAGTGGCAGCTAACCTGCAGACCGAGCAGTAGTGCCTGGCATTGGTCAGGGGGAGCTCCTCCTGCCGCAGCTGGATGGTGATGCTGACAGGGCTGCAGATGCTCTGCAGGGGCAGCTCGTAGCTGGGAGCCAGGAATGGACACGGCGGGAGAGAGGAGAGAGCTGGCGGGGACCAGCCGAGGCATCCAGGAGCATCCAAAAGCCCTCACTCAAAAGCATCACAAAGCCACAGCCAGCAAGCTGGCCATGATCATGAGCAGCATCCCAGATGCTGGAGATTCTTTGCTACCATACACTACGGGAGCACAGCTCTCGCTGCAGGCATCCCACAGCCAGACAAAATGGGAACAAACCCGCAGCTCTGCTGCACGCACAGCCCACAGCCATAGCCTTGCAACATGAGCTGCCTTGCTGTTGCTTGCATCCATCCCAATCCCTGGGAATGAAGACTCAGAAGGCAGTCAAGGCGTTGATCCAGCACCAGCGTGCTTTTATTCATTCACAGCCAGGAGGGCTTTTTGGTGAGAGGTCCGGTGTACACGTGGGACTCATCCTTTCTTGTTCAGGAGAGAGGGGCTCAGAGCTCGTGCTGCTGCCCGGTGCCTGGGACTGGAGCTCTGATTCTACGTCCCCCTCCACCAGGCTCGGCTCCTCCTGGCTGACGCTGACCTGCTCCTGCATGGAGCTGCTGCTGTCGGGGCACTCGGGCTGTGCTTGGGCTGGGCTGCACTGCAATGGTGCCCCGTCACAGTCCAGCTCGGTGACTGTTGTTTCTGGCAGGCTCAGGTCAGCGTCTTCTGCACAGCCGGGAGAGATGAGGGCTTCCACCTGGATCAACACTTTAATTCCCTCACTGATGTTATATGGAAGGCTGTCATCCGAGCTGCAGCGATTCGTGCTTCCTAGCAGCTCTGCACTGATATAAGCACACAGTGAACCATCGCTATACGCTCTGGCTCTTCTGCGTGGACGAGGGCTCGGTTCACCTAGGAAGGAGTTAGAACACAGGCAAACAGTTAGTGGCAAACTTGCACAAGCTGAATGATGAGACTGGTTCTTGAGATTTTCTATTGCAGTGGCAGCAGGACAAAGCCAACAGGACAATAGCAACAGTAGGAGCACTGTCTCGAAAGGAACTGTTGCGCTTTTGTTGTTTGTCTTTCTCTTTTGTGTGGACTCCAAGCATGAATTCGATGGCGCTGACAAGCAGGGTTTTGACAGCTGGATGTGCACCCTTACCTGCCAGGACCACCACCTCTGTTTCCGAGGGCTCCCTGGCATCGCGCTGCAGTTGGCGTTTGCCCACAGAGGATGGTTTTCTGGGCCTGAAACAGGAACACCAACTGCATGCTGGGGATTCCTTCACCCTGCTGGGTGGACTTGGTCTGCAGGGAGAAAAGAGGGAGCGGTGTGAGTCGTGCATGGTGCAGGGTGAGGGAAGAGCTGCCCTGAGCTCTTGCCAACACTTGCTTGTTCCTAGCACTGCCTGGTTCTTGCTGAAACACAACTTAGAAGCTCGCTCTGATTCACACGGTTGAGGACGGTTCCATTCCTAGAGCTCAGCCCTGGAGTCTTGCTGGCTACATTCCCCTCAGCCATGTCAACCCAGATGCAGAGCATGCGAGCAGAGGCTGCACAGCTGTCCAGGACAGCACCGAAGGGAGGGCTTTGATTGAGCTGGAGGTGTAACTGCTTGCTGAGGAACCGTGCAGCCAGAGAGGGAGTTCAAAAGGATCTCTGACTCTGACATTAGTAGAAGGCCCCCACTGGTGGCTAAACTGAGCCCGTTGGGCAACTGCGTGTTAGTTGAACCTCAGAGTCCAAAGGGAGGGGACATTCAGTACACCACCACACGCCCCATTAGCGGCACGTAGCTTCTGCAAGTTTTGGCACTAGCAATAGTGGAGAAAAACCCACAAAAGCCCACCCAACCAAGTCTGATAGGAAGCTGCTGGAAAAGAAAGTCCTCTTTACCTTTCAGATGGAAAGTCAATGATTGTGTGGAATTTCCCCCGTGCAGCTGTGGGGCCTTCTTCCACGTCCATGTCCCTGCCCTCTGTCACAGCGGAAGAGCTGCTGTGGCCTCCCCTCTGTGCCTGTGCCTCCTCCAGGGTGAGCAGCTTGGTGGCACGAGAAGACACCTGCACAGACTTGGGACCTGATGGAGAACTGCGCCCTGGAAGGGAAGACCACAGCTAAGAGGGAGGATCAGAAAGCAGCGGCACAGCCATCACAGTTCTGGGGGAGGTGCCGCACATCGATAGCCCCTCGATAGCAAAAGCGTATCTCAACAATCCTGGAGAAGGCCTGCATTTGATCAAGGTGTCTCATCAAGACAAAGCTCATGCAGGAAGACGCTCACCTGCTCCATCTCCGATGCCTGATGTGGAGCTGGAGCAGAAGAGGACGTCGGTGTGGTTGATCAGGAATTCCACCACATCCGACTGCCTCTGCAGTTCCACGCAGGCAGCTCTTCCGCTGGCGCAGGCAGCCTCGTTCTGCTGGGATCTGTAGAAAAGGCAGATTGGAGAAGTCATTGACCCGAGATCGTTTCCCCACGTTTGGGCATTTGGGCAGCCAAAGGCTGTCCAATTGGGCTCTGGAGACTTCCAGTGCAGTGAGCAAGCACTGATGCCACTCAAGACATTCTCCCGGGTGATCAAGGACACACCAGCCCCATCTGACAAAACCCAGAGAGCACAAATTGTCCTCCTCTCCAAAGTGTGCCCGTGGGGAGAACAGATCTAAGCCTTGTGCTGAGACGGAAAAAGAAGTTTACCTGAAGAGGTTGGGAGCCCACACAATCGCTAAGTTCTTAGCGGGCATGTTTGTGATGGAGCAGCTCCCAGCGAGACAAGCCAAGTGTCTCATCAGGTATTCCAGCGTTCTGGAAAGCAAGAGCCAAACCTTCAGCACCACTGAGCATGCCGTGCTCACATTCACCAAACAAACCTCACTTCATGCCACTGCTTATTCTTGCTTCTAGCAAGTAGATCAAGCTTTCCCAAGTGCCACACTGCAGCACCAAGCCCCAGCACAATACAGCTGCAGCCATCAGCTGCACCAGCCTTGCCCCTGTGCTCAGGAGCTGACCCAATCCATTCACCCCACGCAGCCATCCACCACTTCCACACACACAGGCATCACGTTGCCAGCGTGAGACAAAGCCTGCCATCGCATCATCGCCCTCTGAAATGCAGCAGGGCTGAGCTCCCCAGACTGAGGGCAGCAGTTTTCTGACCTGTAGTGAGGCGCGGGCAGCTGCTGGATGACCTCCTGCATTCTGACCAACCGCTCCTCATCGGTACCAGCACAAACAGCGTCCTGGAAGAAAGCAGAAAGGGAATGAGACACACGTCATGCGAGTCAAGCGTATGGGGCTAACAGGAAAAGGGCCTCAAAGCTGCAGAGGGCACTGCTGCTCCCATCTCCCACATTTCCAATGGCAGGATGCACACACCAGGTGTTACGGTGCACCCCGTGCGCAGGAAGCACGAGCTGCTTGTTGTACACAGACACCCACTGGATGTCCATCAAAACCCCAACTTCAACAGAAAAAAGACCAAAAAAAGGTGCGCAGGCGTGTGTGTGGATGGGACAGGCCACGAAGAGGGACATGAAGGCCATTGCCTTGTGCTTACCGAGAACTTGCCATGCAGCTGCTCGGGCAGCAGAGGGCTCGGCAGCTCCCTGAAGTACATCTTGCACAGGGAGCTCACGCTGTGAATGTCCCGGACGGTGAGCTCCGGAATCTGCTCCGACTCAAATTCATGGCTGGAGAGAAGGACACCAAAACAGAGGGCTTGGAGAAAGAGGAAAACAACTCCAAAGCAAGACAACATACAGTCCAGAAGCACTCTTACCGCAGCTTCTGGATCTTGGACGCCACGCCGGACAGGCGGTAGATCCCCTGCACCACGCCGTGCTGCTCAATGAACCCAGCGCAGCTCTGCAGGACCTGGGGGACTACAGAACAAGGGCCAGCGCTTAGCTGAGCTCCTGATTCAAGTCCTGCTTCAGCCGCTGCCCCTGTCACATCCCATCCACTAAGCCCAGCCGGGCTACTGCTTGCCTCCTCCTTAGAGGATAAAGAAGGCTGTCGCAGACGTCGCCGGCAGGCAGGAGCCGGGGACAAAACTGGACACGGACGTGTTATTGGCTTTCAAGAAATGCCAGGACCTGCCAAGCAGCCTGCAGAAAGTAATTCTGGGGAAGCCAGAGACACTGCCACAAGTCCCATCACAGCTCCCACCGGAATGGAGGCGTGAGACCTCATGTCCAGAAGAGCTAGGAAACTGACGCACTACACTCTCTTGGGCCAAAAGGCTTCCTTGGTTTTCCGGCTAGCGTGGGATTGGCTTGCTACTTCGCTTTAAGCAAATACAGGTGTGCCGGTCTCCTATGAGCATTAGCCTCAGCTTCCCTTTCAGCCATAACTCCTACCTCACGCTTCTCCACCGGTATCAACCTGCCCCTTGCTAGACATGATCTCCCTTTCTTTCATCTTGTCATGCCCAACAGAGAGAGGAAGCTCTCGGGAATGGGCTGTTCCTTACCATCACGGCCAGAGTGGAGAAGATGCTCTCCCAGGTCACAGCCAAACACCCCTCCCTTCTCCTTCTCCTTCTCCAGATCCCGCTGCTTCGGTTCATTTGGGCGGGCCTTCACGAAGGAACGAAGGAAGCTGAGGAGCTTGCCACGCTTCTTTGGCACTGCACAACAAAAGGAAGAAACCAGTTCATTTCAGGTTGGGCTCAGTGCGACCAGGCTGAGCGGAAACACATTCTACAGAGCGCGTCAAAGCGGCAAGAACATTGCCAACACTGCATTCTACAAGGATTCGAGCATTTGCCCAAGCCCTCATTCTCACTGCCTACAAAACAGCAGCCCTACGCCCCGTGGGATGCAGGAAGGATCATCTACACAGAGGAGAATGTGGGATGGATAAAGGAGGTATTCAACACAGAACACACCCAGAAAAAGACTCCATCTAACTTCCCCGCGCCATCACATGTAACATCCATACCTGGCTGTGGTGCTGAATTGACGAGGGCCTCAGGAATTTTTCCGTTAATGAGCTCCACACACTCACCAGGGAAAAATCCAACCTGGAACAAGAACAAAAAGAGGGATGGAATACTGAATGCAGCGTTTCTCAGGCCTCAACTGTTCAACCAAGAAAGAATGGCCTGCAGAAAAGTAACCCTCATTCAACATTTGCAGCCAGAAGACCTACAAAAGCAATACTTGGTTCCAGAGAAGATGGCTCTGTCCCCCGTGCTTGTACAAAGGACAGAGATGGTCAACTCCTGACTGCCTATTGAGCACAAGAGGCTCTTGCTTCTAAGTCAAATGAGGAGACAGTTTCCCACCCAAGCCCAGAGCCAAAGGGAAAGTCCTCTGACAGCGACACAGGGAAACTGTTGACGTCCAGAAGCCACCCTGTGCGGGCAGAGCAGCTCGAAGCTGACGTTCCTCACTTGACTGCAATTGCGCCCAGGAGTCTGAAGCTTGTGCCTACCTGAAAGCCACGCTTGCCTCTCCACCAGGGGCTCTGCTCCTTTGCTGGCATAGCAGTAATGCACACCAGGTCTCCCACCTGCAAGACATTGCAACATCAATCCCAGCGTCAGCGCAGCTGGGAGGAAAGCACATCTGAAATGGCACCCTTCTTCTGCACTGCCAAAGAGCGCACAGCTTGAGAGCAATTGCACCAGGGCAGCTCTTCAGGCATTTCCCGTCGGAAAGCTGAACGTGGAGGTACAAGAGTCACTGCCTTACACACCAGACAGAATACAGTGCAAGCATGCCAAATCAAAACGTCTTTTAGACATGGCTGAACTCCTCCCTGCATCCAACCCAGTGCAAGTCCTCTCTGGACCTGCATCTTCTGGGCTTCGCCTCACAAGGCATTCTGAAGGTGTCTGAGAATATTCCTGATGCATTCACACGTTATACTCTTCTGTCCGTGACAACAAGGAACGCCTTCTTTATCTGCTTACCTCCAAGGAGAGCTCATCCGCTGCCTGGGCAACGTAGCTCTTAATAACATGGCCAGCAGCAATAGCAGGAATATTAAGAGATGGCTCCTCATCGACCAGCAGAGGCTTCCCCTCGTTCTCAGGCTGAAACAGAGAGCACAGGCCATGGTGAGGAGCTGAGGACAAACAAGGAGGATTTCAGGGTGCCATCTCGATGCCACTAGCAAGGAAATGAAGCTTTTAAGGCAGCTCTTCAGGGACACCGAGATAGCCGGAAGGATGCTCTCTCTCTTGAAAAGCAGGAGAGCACACCGGTGGCTCATTCTGCTGGCTCAAGTCAGGGAACAGAGACCAAGCAGAGCTTCACACTGTACCTCCGTCAACGCCCGGTCAGGCCCACGGCTGATCTCGCTGCTCGCGATGCCCATCACAGCAGGCGCGACAAGCTGCAACAGAAAAGAAACACATTTCCTGTGCTCACACAGCACTGGATTGAGAGTCTTCTTCAGAACTACTCTCAGTTGCCCACTGGCGGAGGCAGGTGTTCTAGAAACAACCACTGTGCAGTCTATTCAAACGGGACAGCCATTGCAATACGCAGCACTGGACCAAGTCGCTGTCCCTCTGCTAGCAGATGGGGACTCTGGCACAAAGCAGCAGATGCATTTGCCCGCAGCACGCTGAGAGCGCAGTAGCAGGCCAGGGAGAGGTGTCACTGCTGGGGCTGGAGCTGCTCCCCAGCCCCCGGCTCCCAGCAGCAGCCTCACCACCAGCGCCGGCCGCAGCCTTGCCCATGCATTTCCTCTGCCTGCATCTCTGCTTTGCTCCCTACAGCTGTCGGGCACACTCACACAGCCAAAGCATGCACGCTTGTGCCCCTGGCTCATGTTCTGCAGCTCTGCACAAACTGCGGCTAGGGCTCTTTGCCTAAGGGATTGTTTCCTTCACACTAGCTGCTCCCAGCAGCACAGACAGACAGCACCCTGCCGAGGGCTGAGCTGGAGGGGAAGTGGAGAATACCCACACGTTTTTTCCAGTGTCACATCCAAGCTGCACGAGGCTGTGTTACTACACACGGTGTGACTAAACACGGGCTGCTGAACCATGTGGCAATACAAAACATGGCACGTACCTGGCAAGAGATCAGAACAAGGGAGAAGCAGATCCTCGAACCCGCAGCCGTTCCTTGTCACTTTGCTCTGATCTTCCGCGAGCAAAAGCTGCACCAAGGGAGCAGGCAGAGGGTGGGCATGGGAGGGAGAAAGAGCAGGTCAGTGAGCCTCCACAATTTAGCAAGGAAGGCGAGGGAAAAACCGTGGGACAAATGCCACCTTGATGGATGGCTTTGGAAGTGATGGCCTGGGGAAAAACGGTTTCTGACAGTCCAGGCTAAGCAATATGATCCTAGGAGCTCCTCCAGCCAGCACTTCTCAAGCCCTCACTGCCCACCCGTCTATCCCACACCGTCTCAGCTTACCTACGAGGCGCTGCGCAAGACGGGATGAAGACAAAGGGACTCAATCAGTGCACAAGTGCAACAAGCCACGTACTCACGCCGAGCTCAAGCGCTCCAATGAAGGGAAGCAGCACGCGCTGCTCCTCCCCTCATTCTAGCCGCTTATGACATCACTAAGGGCCACCCGGCTGCTCCACCATGGACGGACAAGGTGGGGAGGCAAGACCACGTCTCAAGACCACAGGATTCCAAAAGGGCACCCCAGCGTTCGAGAAATCAGTGCGTGGTTGGAATTCCATCCCAGGGAAATCCTGGAGAAGCTGGCATGGGCTTGTTGGGACCAAAGTGCAGGACCCGGAGCTTGGTGCTGTTGAGCCTCTTGCTGGGCCTATGGCAAATCCACACTAGGGTCCTTCTTTGCACCCACGGGCGGCTTAGAGCAGCCATCTCTTGCACCTGGATGGAAATAAAGGAAGAGAAACACAGCACTACTACCAGCCTGCTTTGCCAATTTCTTTCCCAAGCGCATTTTTGTCTTTTGGCTTCCATGACGACCTCATTTCCTTTTCCTTTTCTTGGGGGGAAGCTGCCCCCAGTGCCTGAGCTTCACAAGACAGCATGAAACACGACACTAAGACAAACGCTTGCCCTGGGTGCAGGGTGGCTGTGCTTTGCCAGGTATACTAGCGGGCTAGGAAGCGCCACGTGGCAGCCCCAGGCCAAGTCTGCATTCACTCACTGTGGCCACAGCTGCTG